>NC_084598.1:3556000-3856000 GCF_033807715.1 Cololabis saira
ATAATACCTATAGACATTTCTACCTGACATTTAAGGCTTTAATGGAGTTGAAAATAACATTATTACTTATCTACGGTGGCCGACGAGGTCCAAACGCACTGCAACGGCCTAATGCGTCTCAGTTAAGGGAAACGGCTTCAAGTACAGAAACGATTCAAATTCACAAACTCAAAACGAGGAACAAAAAGAGGAACGTGGTGCAAATGAAAAAACCTGCTGCAAAAAACAAAGACAAATGCAGCATCATCAAACGCTGCAAATAGAGAAACGATGCAAAGCACAAAACGATATAAAACAAGAAACCATCTTCAAAAGAAAAACGCTTCATAACCGGTCACTACAACAGGAAGTGCTCCAAACCTGCAGGGGGCGCTCTCTGCATTTGTCTTTGTTTTTTGCAGCAGGTTTTTTCATTTGCACCACGTTCCTCTTTTTGTACCTCGTTTTGAGTTTGTGAGTTTGAATCGTTTCTGTACTTGAAGCCGTTTTCCTGAACTGAGACGCTTTAGGCCGTTGCAGTGCGTTTGGCCCTTGTCGCCCTCCGTACTTATCTCCTCCTATTCCAAATATACCTTTTATGAGGGTCATGGCAACACAACAAAATTAGAAACAAAAAGTGCATCATCGTAAACCATCTATCTGACACGTTAACGACAGGACGAGAAAGCATTAGGAATATTACTCCACCCCTCAGACGGGTCTCACTCGGGCTGCATACGGGACAGAGTACTGAGGATATCCAGGCATTACTTTAGCACTAAATAAACCGTTTAGGGAATTATTGCATACATATAACGGAAGTAATAAATGTTTCAAAAGAGTAAGATTTTCAGGAATGATATAATTATACTAATTAAATGAAGTCTAGACTCCAAAAAATGAGATAGCGTATCCCCACCCAGGGTGACAGTGGTCCAGTCGGTCCAGTAGGTCGTCCTTTGACCGGACTTTATTTCAAGTGAAAATCTATTTGAAACAGGTGAAAATTGTCAAATAAGTTATTTTTCTGGTGTTATTTTTCTGGTGATGACTCTAAATGTTGAAATAGCAGTAAAACCACATTCATTGATGAAATGACATAAGGGATGGAAAGGAGGGATGCAGTTTTACAGGGGGGAGGATTTGGACCGTTTTTATTTCAGGGGGGATACCTTAAATGTATTCCACAGTTATATACCGAAATTAAATCAGCAATTATATAATTTGTTAATAATCAACAGCTATTAATAATATAGAATCAACTCTGGTGCTGTCACATGGGTCAGTAGTTGTTTTTTGCATTTATAGACAAGTGGAAAATCTGTTAATGATATGTTAATAAACAGAAATGTCCTTATAGCCTCTTACAATTACCTTAAGTTTGCACTCAGTGTGTGTGTGTGTGTGTGTGTGTGTGTGTGTGTGTGTGTGTGTGTGTGTGTGTGTGTGTGTGTGTGTGTGTGTGTTATGTCCCACCAATCTCTCTCTCCTTCTAAAGGCCTCAACGGCACCTGAGGGGAATGTGATGGCCGTGCTCCCAGAAATCCTGCCACACTGATACTTGCTTACCATCTGCTGCACATATGAGCAAAAAACAGGCAATTGTCTCCGCTGAAGGCGCCTCAATCACACTGTCATCCCACTAATACACTGTCACATGTTTTTCAGCTGGCTGTGCACGACGTTTTGGTAGAATTTTACTGGTGGACGTCGCTATTTGGTGTATGGAGATAATTATAAAAGATCGTTTGTGTGTGGTGTAGGGCAAATCTGTTTGAAATGTTTATCATATCTCAGTCCTGTCTCTACGGAAGAGTATTAGGGCCAGGCAAGAGGAAAGAAAATTGAGAGTGGAAGATTTTTTTTATTGTGCACTTTGAGAAAAAAGTCGAAATGTCGAGATTAATTTTTGAAGTACAATTTCGAGAGAAAAGTCGATATTTCGTGAATAAAGTCGAAATTTCGCCTTTTTTCTCCACATTTCAACTTTTTTCTCGACATTTCGACTTTTTTCTCGAAATTGTACTTCAACATTAATCTCGACATTTCGACTTCTTCTCGACATTTTGACTTTTTTCTCAACATTTCGACTTTATTCACGAAATATTAACTTTTTTCTCGACATTTCGACTTTTTTCTCGAAATTGTACTTCAACATTAATCTCGACTTTTCGACTTTTTTCTCAACATTTCGACTTTTTTCTCAACATTTCGACTTTATTCACGAAATATTAAAATTTTTCTCGACATTTCGACTGTTTTCTCAACATTTCGACTTTTTTCTCGAAATTCTACTTTTTTCTCAAAGTGCATAATGAAAAAAAAATCTTCCTCCTCTAAAATATTATTTTTATTTTTCTCCCGCCTGGCCCTAATACTCTTCCGTATGTCTCAGCATGGACGTGGCATCCGACCATGAAAAAAAAACCATAACAGTGGGACCCTCCTCCTGTAAATAACCCCTGCATGCCTTTGGTTTTATCATCTCCTGCAAATGATTCCAGGCCCCTCCAGTGTCAACAAGAAATGGCATTATTTTATAGCATGGAAAGAGAGAGAGAGATAAAAAGAGAAGCCACAGAGAGAAAAAGGGAGATGGGGCTAAAAAAGGTCCTTCAGGGAACATAGTGTAAATGAAGTTCCAGGAATGACACAGGCGAGCAATGAGGCGTGGATGGAAAATATACGCTGCACATCATCGGATAGAGATGCCAGTGGAAATAGCTTCATTGAAGTGTCAGCCCTCATCCATCAATCAATCATCCGCAAGAAACAATAACGCTGTGGCGATGGGGCAGCTTTTATGGGGCTTACTCATGGGTATCGGAAACAGCACTTAAGTGGAGTTCTGACACTGAGAGAAAAACAGAGATGAGGTGCTGGGCTGATTCCACATGCAGGTAGAGCAGATAAAAGGGGGGAGGGAGGGACTAAGTATAGGCCTCGGTTCCTCGGTGGCAGGGGAGCCTGGACCGGGAAGTTTTTATCACCGCAGCAGCACTGGATTCCTGCTTATCTTTTGCACATCCACTTTGTCCTTAGAGTGAGTTATTCTGGATTTAGAATATACTGTGTTACTGCTGGGGTATTACAAGTTACCGGGTTTCTGAGGTGCAACCAGAACACGGCTCAAAACAGCACAATCAGACAGAACCTACAGTTACAACTATGCAGATCAACCTGTTTTTTTAAAACATTTCAGAAGAAATACTGTATGTTCCGCACTATAAGGCGCACTGCATTATAAGGCGCACCTTCAATGAATAGCGTATTTAAATTTTTTTTTCCATATATAAGGCTCACTAAATATCTGGTAAAATACCGTACTATAGTGGCTGGGGTTGAGTTGCGTCTCTACCTGATGGAGCTGCGCTACAGGAAATGCTACAAAATCCTACAGCAAATGCAAAAGAAAAAACAAAAAGTACCGTATGTCAAACTTTATTAACAAAATAAAAACCAGCTTTGCTCCGTCTCGTCAAAGTCGCCATCATGCGAGTCAGCATCGCTGCTGTTGTCTTGAACGTCTGTGACGATTCCTGATGTTTTTAGCGCCATTAGTTCGGCGACACCAACTACATTACCCACAATCCCCCTGACTACAGTAACAGAAATTACCGTAATGATCATATATAAGGCGCACTGTCGGTTTTTGAGAAAATGAAAGGCTTTTAGGTGCGCCTTATAGTGCGGAAAATACGGTACTGAAATACTGTAATTTCAGAACTGACATTTTTGTTTATTCTCTTTCTGTCATCCATTGAAATCTCGTTTGTTTTTAAATGCCTTTCCTGTTTTTTTGTTTGTTTCTAGTGAAATATTGTGTTTTCTAGAATGTCGTTTTTGTGCTTTCAAAAAAATCTGTTATGTAGAACGTTCTGTTTACTGAAAATATTCCACTGTAGTGTAGAAACAGCACTTCTTAAGGTTTTAAATGACCTTCTTTTAGAAGCTGATCGTGGTCAACTCTCTGTTCTACTCCTGTTGGATCTATCTGCGGCTTTTCACACTGTTGATCATAATATTTTAATTGAGCGTCTTAAAAATTGGGTGGGCATTTCACGGTTGGTTTTGGATTGGTTCCGTTCTTATCTGTCCGAAAGGTCTTTCTGTGTAGAAATTGGTAATTTTCAGGCATCTTCATCACCATTAGATTATGGAGTTCCTCAAGGTTGTGTTCTTGGTCCATTACTGTTCTCCATTTACATGCTTCCTCTAGGTCATATTATTACAAAACACAATATTAAATACCATTTCTATGCCGATGATACACAATTATACCTTTCCTTTGATAATAGCAACTCCAATCAACTAAATAACCTCCACATGTGCATTGCAGATATCAATAACTGGATGGCATCAAACTTTTTACAACTTAACTCAGAGAAGACAGAAATCCTCATCATAGGCCCAGACTCATCGCAGAATCATATTTCTTCCCATCTTGGTCCCCTCTCATCCAACATCACCACTTCTTGCAGAAACCTCAGTATAATTTTTGACAAACACCTCAATTTCGACCAGCATATAAATTCCGTTGTCCAATCATGCTTCTTCCAACTTAGAAAAATATAAAAAATCAGGTCATTTCTTTCATCTAAAAATCTAGAGATAGTTATACATGCATTTATTTCATCCCGGTTAGATTACTGCAATTCACTTTTTTCATGCCTCACTCAGCAAAATCTAAATAAACTACAGTTAATTCAAAATGCAGCAGCCAGACTCATTACCCGGTCCAACAGGAGAGAACATATCACACCAATTTTAAAGTCCCTTCACTGGCTCCCAGTCCGTTTTAGAGTGGATTTTAAAATGTTAATTATTACTTTTAAGGCTGGTATGGGGCTAGCTCCTGATTCCATAGCTGACCTTTGACCTCATACGAGCCTGACCTCACCCTGAGATCCTCTGGTGGGTCATTCCTGGACATTCCTTGGTCTAACTTAAAGACCAAGGCTGACCGGGCCTTGTCTGTTTTAGCCCTCGCTGATGGAACGGCCTGCCGGAGGAGATCAGGGAGATAACACATTGTCTTCTTTTAAGTCACTTTTAAACACTCACTATTTTAGACTTGCGTTTAACTGACTGTATTATTTGTCTGTTTTTATTATCTCTCAATTGTGTCTTATCTTAATATTGTACTAATTGTTTGTTTCCTGTTTTTTAATTGCATGTAAAGCACTTTGTGACTTGTTTTTGAAAAGCGCTCTATAAATAAAGGTATTATTATTATTAGTGTTTGTATCTTCAATTCTTGCTGTGTTTTATGAATTTATGTTTTTCAGCTTTGATTTTCTATTTAACTGTCACCGCGTCAAATATTTTTGCATTTAGTGAAATGCTGTGTTTTGTTTTATTTAATGTGTCTTACTTTTTTTTAATTGGTGCTAATTTAATGATGTGTGATTTTAAAGATTCTGTGACGTTGTTTGCTTCGTAGCAGTGGAAGGTCTGCTTGATCCGAAACACTATTGTACAAAAACAATCAGATTGGATAAAAGAGGTGTCTTTTCCAATATATTTGCAACAATTCATTTCAGCCAGGCTGTACCCACTCCTCTTGAGATTGTAGTGTCGGTACTTAACCTTGATTCTGATTCACAGCCTTTGATTCAAAAGCTAGCAAAAGGGCCACTGCCAAATTGGAAAGCAACTTCTGCTTTGTTTGATAGTTTCACTGTGAACCAGCTAAGCCCACTCTTTCCGTGACCCTTCAAACATGAGCTGCAGCTTCGGGTCCAATTATTGCAGTTCATGCTGCATCAACTTAGCATGTTACTGGTTTGGAGATACGGTTATATTCTTAGTTTTCTGTGGCCTATTACAGCTAAATGTGTCATCGATCCATTTGTCTACATGTCTAACAAAAACAGAAGTGTGACAATAAATGCAGAAGCAGTGAAACGCTAACATTTTCCAAGCTCCAACATCATCATCCAGCAATAAAGGCATGTAGGTAACAGAACAGTGCAATGTTACAGTCGTCAAAACCTGTGTCTTTATTTTTCTAAAAAAGGGTTTTATTTTTAAAAACACTGGACTTAAAACATACTTAAAAACACAAGACGTTTCGGTGTTCATCCAAACACCTTCATCAGTTGTTTGGTCCACAGGAAGTAGCTCTGGCAGTTATAGACTCAAAGGAGTCACATGACTAAGGTCACATGACTGCTCAATGAGTGAGCCAGAAAAGATGGTGTCCCAGGAGCCTAAACAGATGCCCCTCCCCCCACCTGTGAGGTGGAGCAAGTTGGTTGGTCTGTTAAGCGCCGGGGTAATGTCTTCAAAACAGCATTGTAAGACGAGGACAAATGATGTCTCATGTGTTGTGTCTTTATTTTGAAACTTGTATATTGTGTACCAGCTACACATTGTGGAGTTAGTGTTGTACATAATTAGCACTAACGACCATCTGAGCATGCTGTAAAGGTTAATTTGCAGGTATTTGGTTATAAACGTTGAGGGTGACGCTAAATGAATAGGAGGATCATAGGGTTTATCCTCTACACTGCAAAAACTCAAAATCTTAAGAATATTTGTCTTATATCTAGTTATGTCTCATTTTTAGTCAAAACAATCTCATTACACTTAAAACAAGACTCATCACTGGAAAAAACAACAATTTCTACCTGTTTCAAGTAGATTTTCACTTAAAATAAGTAGAAAAATCTGCCAGTGGAACAAGATTGTTTTGCTTGTAATAAGAAGATAAATCTTGTCCGACTGGCAGATTTTTCTACTTATTTCAAGTGAAAAATGTACCTGAAACAGGTGAAAATTGTCACACAACAAGTTATTTATCTGGTAATGAGTCTTGTTTTAAGTGTAATGAGATTTTTTGACTATAAATGAGACATTTTAACTATAATATTCCTGGTAAGATTTTGAGTTTTTGCAGTGTATCTTCTATTTTGCACCCTATTCCTCACTTCTTTGTTCCTTTACCATCTCTTAGTTTCACTAAACAGGTGGTTGGTTCACTACGCTGCTAGAGTCGTCTGCTGCAGACGTTCCATTTTAATTGCAACCGGAATTCTTATTGTTTTAACTCATAATTAACATCCACAGACCACACACACTGCAAAAACTCAAAATCTTAACAAGAATATTTGTCTTGTTTGTAGTTAAAATGTCTCATTTTTAGTTAAAAAAAATCTCATTACACTTAAAACAAGACTCATCACTGGAAAAAACAACAATTTTCACCTGTTTCAAGTAGGTTTTCACTTGAAATAAGTAGAAAAATCTGCCAGTGGAACAAGATTTTTTTTACTAATAAATCTTGTTCCACTGGCAGATTTTTCTACTTATTTCAAGTGAAAATCTACTTGAAACAGGTGAAAATTGTCAAATAACAAGTTATTTATCTGGTGATGACTCTTATTTTAAGTGTAATGAGATTTTTTGACTAAAAATGAGACATTTTAATTATAATATTCCTGGTAAGATTCCAATCCTAACCTTATGCGTTACATTAACGCACATCCTAAGTCACTTTTGCACAGACTCATATCCGGCACTTTAAAAACCTCATATTGTACATTTTTGCTTATACATTTGCTCTCTTATATATTGGCTTTTATATTTTGTATTTGTATTGTATTGCACCAATCACCACAACAAATTCCTTGTGTGTGTTTAAGAAAACTTGGCAATAAACCTTTTTCTGATTCTGATTCTGTAAGATTTTGAGTTTTTGCTGTGTATCTTTGCATCTATTTTGCACCCTATTCCTCCCTTCTTTGTTCCTTTACCATCTCTTAGCTTCACTAAACAGGTGGTTGGTTCACTACGCTGCTAGAGTCGTCTGCTGCAGACGTTCCACTTTAATTGCAACCGGAATTCTTATTGTTTTAACTCATAATTAACATCCACAGACCACATGTATTCAAAGTCGTTCACTGCAATCTTCAAGGATGTTGCTCAGCCCTGTTGCCAGCACAAAAAATAATCCAAAATGCTAAATGGTCTAACAGTCGCTTTTGCTGTACGTGAGCCTTTTGATTTCCCCAGCCCGAGTCTCTTGACGGCTTCCCTGCAACATGAAACATGACACGTCATCCATTATTCTGTACATGTGCCTTGCTGTCTCAGCCGGCTCCATATGGCCCCTGTTGTCTCAAGACACCCAAATCCCTTTCCTTAGGCCAGGGGCTGTTTTGTGGGAAACATTACATTCCCTCCTCTTCCTCAGAGGAATGGGGTGACGGTGACGAGCGGCTGCAGCCCGAGCAGACTTTCAGCTTCAAAATTCTGACAGGATATTCAACAATTGACCGTGATCTGCCATGGTGGCCCAATTGCTAATTCATGCAAGTTGACAATCTGGAGGCAACAATTATGAGTGATGAAAGGACTGAAAATAAGAGGAGAGAGAGAGAGAGCACTTAAAGGGAAAGAGGAAAATATGAAGCTGATTTTACAAGAAAGGGAGGGAGGAAGAGTATTTGATTGTCATACCACTGGAAAGAAAGAGGAGAAATATTTCTAAATACATCGTGGTTCATGTGAATGAATCTGCAAACCTTCTGTAAAAGCAAACACAGATGAATGCATGGTAATGCAAGCATGAAATGTTATTTGTGTATTCAACTGGCTACGGGGGAATTCTGAATCAAACAAATATGATGCAATTAAAGAAACTTTTAAAGAGAGAAAACTGCCAGTTATTTTATGAATTTCTTTTAAGGATAAGTATATCTATTGGATAACTCTGTGTATTTATTTTTGCATTACAAATTAACCCTTGTGCTGTCTATGGGTCAAGGGAGGGTGAAGGGAGGAAAGAGGGAATGAAGGAAAGGACGTAAGGAAGAAGGGAGAAAAGAAGGTAGGAAGTAGGAAAGGGAGTAAGGAAGGGAGAAAAGGTGGAAGGGAGGAAATAAGGAAGGAAAGAAGAAAGGAGAAAAGAAGGAAGGAAGGAAGGAAGGAAGGAAGGAAGGAAGGAAGGAAGGAAGGAAGGAAGGAAGGAAGGAAGGAAGGAAGGAGGAAAGGGAGTAAGGAAGGGAGAAAAGATGGAAGGGAGGAAAGAAGGAAGTAAGGAAGAAAGGAAAAAAGAAGGAAGGAAGTAGGAAAGGGAGAAAAGATGGAAGGAAGGAAAGAAGGAAGTAAGGAAGAAAGAAAAAAACAAGGAAGGAAGTAGGAAAGGGAGTAAGGAAGGGAGAAAAGATGGAAGGAAGGAAAGAAGGAAGGAAGGAGAAAAGAAGGAAGGAAGTAGGAAAGGGAGTAAGGAAGGGAGAAAAGATGGAAGAAAGGGAGAAAGAAAGGAAAGAAGGGAGAAAAGGAAAGAAGGGGGAGGAAGGAATGGAGAAAAGGAAAGAAAGAAGGGAGGGAAGAAGGAAGGAATGGATAAAATAAGGAAAGAAGGAAGGAAAAGCAAAGAAGGCAATAAAGGAACGAATGACGAAAGGGAGGTAGGAAGAAAAAGGAGTAAAGGAGGGTAAAAAAGGAGGATAAGAAGAAAGAAGGAGAGAGCATGGCAGGAGGAAAGAAGGATAGAAGAATTGGGTCATTTTGACCCAAAGACAGTACAAGGGTTAAGAACTTGATGGAAATGAAAACAATTGTAAAACTTGAGCTACAATTCTGGCAAAAGTTTTAATGTTTCAAGTTGCTCATAAATCACAAAGAAAAACACAGACCAGGAAATAAACAGAGGAAAAAAATCAAATTCAACATGTCTTAGTCTTTCTGTGCCTATTCCAGTGGTTTTACATGAAAAACCTTCCAGCCCTGCGACTTGGGGGTCGGTATAATGGGACGGATGTCATAAGATGATGTCAACTCTCGTTGTACGCCGCGCGTTTGCACTAACTTTTCTACTGTGTGAGAGCGTGTGAGTGTGATGCTAAGTGAAATGCTCATTTTGCGTTTGTGATTACCAAGGCCCATGGGCGATATGCACTAATGTGAGCTAATGCAATAGATTACGCAGTGCTGGCCCAGGGGAACAGACAGCAAACAGATGTGGCCTGTTCTAAAGGGGAAGGAGGGGAATCAAAGTTGAAAGTGTTCAATGCACTGCTGAAGATTGTCTCTTGCCATTTGTTAATTCCAGGCTGTACGGCCATGATATGTTTTGTCCCTTTTTACGGAAGTATAACATGTCAGCAGTAACGTTGCAATGTCTATGTTGATGTCAAGCCATTTCAAAACTTAGCTCTTTTTATGTTAAAGCAGCACAATGTAACTTTCATCTTTTGTTGAGTTTGGCGGCTCCTTTGGACAAAAGCGGTAGTGCTTTACCAGAAAGAACACTACATTTCCCATGAGCACCAGCGCGTACTGCCGGAAAACTCCTGTCCCCGTCGCTGCATTTGTTTTGATAATTAATTAAATAAGACGGGACAGACTTTCAAAACTACTTTTCTGTTTTCAGCGGTCGTTTGCAGGATGGATAGTGAAGAGGAAATGTATCTATTTTTGGCTAAACAATATAATATGACGATGTTGGAAATCACTAAGTTCAACTTGGTTTTAGTGAAGTGTTTCAGCCAGATAATGCACCGCAAACTATAAAGGTTTTTTAGAGGGACTTCGACATAAATTAGTAGTCCAACATACTTACTGACAAAATAAAAAAATACTTTATAGCCTGTGAATAACTGAATGCCCATTCCTTATATTTTGCAGATCAGCCCTGCACAATTTTACAGTTCTCAGGAAAAATACTAGAACCCAAGACGAATCCCCAGTATGTGAAAACATTCTAATGTTGATTCTTATTGAACCTAGAACTTTACATTTACATTTGTCTCATAACAATTCTGTCTCTCTTGTGGGACATCCCTCCTCGTCTTTCAGCTCACGCCAGAGAGTGAACGCCGGGACAATGTTTATTCTTGTCCGGGCATTTAGCTTGTTACTCTCCCGCTTTCTTTTTTCCTCCTCCTCCGATAAAACTTTTATTTTCTTGGGTTTTTCCGCTGCTTGGGCCATGACACCAGCTTCTGCTGAGCCCTGCACTCCACGCCCCGCCCAGCTTTGGTCTCCACTACGAATGGGGAAGGAGGGGGAAGTGACGTATGCCGTAAAGCAGTCAAAGCTGTAAAAATGTGTAGTTTTTTAGTGTGGCAGGGTTCCTACCATGCTCCTCAAAGTTACATAGTGCCAGTGAAGGAGATACAGACCCCTCAGACCATGACAGAGGTTCATTAAACCTGTTGGAAGTTGATGTTCCATCACAATGATGATGGTGAAATATTAGATTAAGGTGGAAAAGTTACATAGTGCTGCTTTAAACGCTGTATGAATGAAATCCCAGCAGGTGTGTAGATGGGACTAACCTGTGTGACATCACCAATTACTGTGTATCTGGAAGCACAGCAGGCTTTCCATTGTTTGCAATTGTGATTAAACCAAAGGGCACTTTGGTACTTTTTTTTTGTTTTTTCCTGCATGGAGGAAGTGCATGTTTCAAAATAAAAGGCAATCTTTTTTATCAAAAACCTGGAGAGAAAAGTATAGTATATGAAATTTGGTTTTGCGCTGTGACTCTTTAGCTACGCCAAGGAGTATAATTTTAATAACAACAAACAGCACTGGGAAAGCTTTGTATTCGCACTGGCCCAAAAAACCAGAACCATCTGGGCTGAAATCTAGACTTTGTAAATACTGCCCTCTGGTGGTCAGTCAGGGTCAACAGCAACACGCACCAAGAAAACTCTCAGTAGACATTTTATTAAACACTTTTTTTGCTTTTCAGCAATCAGGATACTTCCCAATGTGGGTTATAAGGATCACACAAACACACTGTTCTTAAAGTCGCATGTGTTGAAATTCTGGGACATTGTCAAACTAAAAACTCTACAAATCATATTCAAAGCAAGAACTGATTCACTTCCAGGCAATTTACAGAAAATGTTTAGTGACAGGGAGGGGGGTTATAATTTAAGAGGAACATTTAATTTAAAAAAAACAATGTGTTGATCGTAAAAGGAAAAGCATGTGTATCTCAGTTGTTGGAGTGGATCTATGGAATGGGTTGGGTGATGGGTTGAAGCAATGTATAAATATAAATCCATTTAAAACACGGTACAAAAAGGAAGTTCTGGGAAGTTATTTATTGAGGAGTTACAGTATGTTATGTTAGTTATGAGTTATGTTAAGGAAAGATTGTGTTTGTTAGCTGGTTAGGTGCAAAGGCTCAACCAATGGGAAAATCTGTAGCCTAATAGGTAAATTAGCAGCTATTTATTATTAATATTTATGTTTAATTTATAATAGAGGTAACAAAGGGGCAGGGTTAAATAAGTTTTACTTCTACCTGCTCCTTTTTGGACAGTTTTTTTTCCCCTGTTTGTATTACGTTTTTGTTGCTGCTTTTTTTCTGTATGTTTTGAATTATTTTTAAAATTTTATATTTTTCCCTTATGTGTTCGAAATAAACAATTCAATCAAATGAAATGTAAATGAAACATTCAAATTGACACTTAAGAATAGTCTTTCATAAAGTTCAACAGTTCTGGTGGGAGATTAAACAAGCGTTAGAGAATATACTAGGTAAAACATTTGTTCTTGACCCTAAACTGTTTATCCTGGGTTTATATCCTGATAGAGAAAAATAATCACTGCCCTGGATTTGTGTTTACTGCTGCAAAAAGAGTCACAGCACTCTTATGGAAGAGTACCAGTAAACCAAAATGCATTAACTGGATTAAGGAATTGTCTACAACATTACCTAGGGAAAAGATCACTTCGATTATAAAGGGCAAACTATCATTGTTTCAAAACATTTGGGGTCCTTTTATGGAATTTATGGAGAGTGTGGATCTAAGCGGTCTGGGGAGTGGGCGGATGAGGCGTTCTAAAATCATTTCCTTTCTTTTGATACTTGATTTCTTTATTGTGTGAATTGTATATTTGAGTTTATATTTCTGAATTAAGCACAACGGTGAAATACTTTGGGTTAACCCTTCAAAAACAGAGAAACCTTTGTTTTGATTTTTACTTTTTTTGGGGGTCTTATTTATTTATATTTTCTTTTTCTCTTTCCTTTTCTTATTTAAACCTAAATTGAGTGTTGCTTTATGATATCTTATGAATATCCGAGTTGTAATAAATATGATTCGATTGCTGGACAATAATTCAGCGTTTCCTTTTATGCAAGAGCACTCTTATTTTTGTCTCATTCAAAGATTTTGAAAAACAAATAAAGATATTGTTGGAAAAAAAAAGAAAGAATAGTCTTTCATTTCAGAGAACCAGACCAACCAAATGCCTGTGGGGAATATTATGGAGTAATGTCAACGTTGACTTGCAAAGGTTCTGCAATGTTCACAATCATTTTAACCGACATATCCTACCTGTTTGGCAAAGCCGTCCTTGTACCAGTTTGTTGGTTAAAAATAACATGTCACAGTTTGAACACATGCCTAAATACACCACATATTACCATATGGGTCAATGACGTGACGCCTAGATTTTCTGAATAACTGATTTTTTTTAATTCAAAAAAAGGTTTAAATGGATAAAAAAAATACCATATATATGACCTACCCACATATGGACTCACTTGAATTTACAAAAAATACTAGTTATTTGGGATTTTGTTGTTTTAAGCGTTAAAATGTCTTGTGGTGCGACCGTCCCACCAGGACTCTGGTTTTAAAAACTTTTTTTGAAATCACTCTAAATGTTTTTAAATCAATCTTCTGCCCTATCTGGCATGATTTCAGAAGTATCTTGTAGTGTATAAGATTGCAACACATTTTTATTATATTTCCATCATTGTTGTTTAGATAGATCTCTTAAGTTAGCGTCATCCTTAAAAATGTTTAGGACCAGCTTAGTGGGGTATCTTTTATATAGGCAAAATTAACAGGCTATTCGTACTGAAATGAAATTGCCATTTCATGGATATTTTTGTTTGGGTCTTTATTGTATTTTTCTTTGTTTCTTTTACCTTTTCTTTTTCTATTGATTGATTTGTTTTGGTGACTTTGTATTGAGGGGGATGATTTTTTTATAAGCCCGTCGGGCTTCTTTTCCTCTCCTGCACAAATTTGTCCTTGTATGATAAAAATAAAAAATAATATACAAATGAAATTTGACTAATGACGTCCATTTTATGAAATATGTGGCGCGAACATTAAAAAAAACAACAATTTTTGTATAATACTGAAAACTTGTAAAAAAAAAAAAAAAAAAAAAAATGTCAAGATGTTAAGGAAATTAATTTATTTTAATATGAATCATGGTTGCACCACGACTTTTTTTAAAGTTAGTGCCAATTCATCTTAACTCTGAAATCACTTAATTAAAATTTTTTATGTCAATTTATGTGTAGACAACATTCTTAATGTTTGA
Organism: Cololabis saira; assembly: GCF_033807715.1. Classification (NCBI taxonomy): domain Eukaryota; kingdom Metazoa; phylum Chordata; class Actinopteri; order Beloniformes; family Belonidae; genus Cololabis; species Cololabis saira. Next base: position 3,570,290 of record NC_084598.1, read on the forward strand.
ACTACTGCAATATTCTTTTTTTTTATTGTTTTAAAATTGACCTGTTGAAAATCCTTATTCGTCATTGACCCATTTACTACAAAAATGCAGCAAGTTCGACGAGAACTAAAGCAGTCCAATTTGATATTCGATACTAAAAGTGAATAAATATTAAGTTTATATATTAAATATTAAGTTTTCTGGCTGTACCAAGAAGAACGAAAAAGCATACATTTGTTAAAAGAAAATAAATAAAAAGAACATTTAGTGAGCAGCAGGTTTGTGGTAGAATATCCTCCGCCTTCAGAACCAACAAAGAGACAAATCATGACTGAGTTCTTCACCTCTCACTTTATTATGGAAGTACTCATAGAAATTGCAATTTTTTTTTTTTTTTAATAAACACAAGTTTACATACAATGTAAATACCAAAAACAGAAACTCAGGCCTTCACAGTGGCAGAAACACTTAGGTACACACCAGACGAGAGAGGTTTTAAATGAGTTAACCTGAGAGTTTTTTCTTCGGTGTAGGATAAATGGAATCATTATCCAACACAGCTGACTTTTCTCTTTTCAGACATGTATGACATGTTTGGAGTGACATCACCAGAGGAAGCGTCACACGCGACGGCTCCAACTTTCAACACTTTGCAAAGTAAAAACAAAATATCCGAACAGTGACTGAATGTGCAGCAATCAAATAAAGCAAATACCATTTCACACACACATAAATGAAAGTGTGTGAGAGTCGGTACGTATTACAACTGATGGAGTAAAGGCACCGATAAAGTAATTGATCATTCGCCAAATCAAAATTAATTGTTTCAGACACAGAACCCCTTTGTTCTGTCTAAAACTGGTTTGCTTGCATATCAAATAAATCAATGCAGAAGACCAGAAGTAGTTATGTATCAGATGAGCATCTGGATTTTTGCAGTGTTTGACAAATGTGATAACCTAAAAATGTCTCTCTCCAAATACTACGACTTCAAAACTTCAAACTGGGTGTGCAGGCTCAGTTAACATGATGGCTTCAACAGCTAAAACAAAAAAAACCCTAATAATTAAGTGTCTGGAGCGCAGCGTGAGGTAGAGCGTTTCAGCACACTGAAGGAAGAGTTACTGTGGCCCGTTTGTAAACTAATAGTCCAAAGCCATCAAGTTATTTGACAGAAAACTCTCACTCTCCAGTGCTTTGGAAAAGAAATAGAAACTATTCACAAAAGTGAGTTAACATGGCAGCAACTTTTTAAAGGTTTCAGCTACACTCTATTTTATGTACTGAAATTGTGATCTTGTAACATTAGCATGGGTCAAATATTGATTTGTGAGCAGTTCTGAAGAAAATAAATATTCCAGTGGTCACCGATGGAAAAATCTTTTCGGAGGGATTATGTGAACTTTTCCCATTTGTAAAACAAAAACAAACATACATTGAAATTATCGGCCATTAAATGTATAAGCAACACAAGTCTTCAATTGAATAAATATTAAATTAGGGAATCACTGGCAAATGCTGAGCACAAATAATTTCTCCTGTTTAACCTATAAACTAAAATAATTTTCCATGAAGTTCTCCAAAAAAAAGGTAGCAGCAGAATTTAAATCTGAAAAGAAGAGGAAAAAGAGGCTTAAGGATGTGATGTCTCATGTTTATGAGTGCAGGGTTGAATCATATTCCAGAATTATGGTAAGAGTTTGACACTGACTGCGTTTCCATGCATCAATAACCCTTTTAAAACCCGAATATTAGCAATAACCCGAATTTGCACGGCCATGTAAACACCAATAACCCCTTTGAATAACCAGAATTTGCTCATATTCCGGTTTTTAAACCGGAATATGAGCATTTGTATACGCCAAACCCCTGGGTTACTCCTTTTAAAACCTGAATATTTGGTCATGTAAACGCCAAACGGAATATCCCCGTCAAACGGAACAGGAATTTGTTTTCTGCTCATGCTCTGTTCACAAGGAATCCTGGTCTTTTGAGTCCAGGAAGTTCTTATAAACATGGAGAAACCAAGACCAGGGGCCTGTACTACGAAGCAAGTTCAACATATCCAGGATATCTTTTCCTTATCCAGATTCACTAAGCGGGACAATTGCAATCACGCTAAGCGGTCACACGACGGTGGTTATCAACTCGGTATATCAACCCAGGTTTCTCCAATCTGGATATGAGCGCGTGCACATAAAAGGGGCGGTGTTTCCAGCGCATGACCAATCGCAAGCATGGAGAAGTCCGCTGTCAGAGCCGCTTATTTCAGTAGCGAAGAGCAAACAATAATTTTACGGAAATATGATGAGTATAGGCATATAATACAGGCAAAAAGCAACACAGTTGCAGCTGAAAAATGCAGGAAAGACAGCTGGCAAAAGATCGCTGACTGTATAAATGCGTAAGTTCATAGGGATATAAACATATATTTGAATATTCTGGGAATCTTAATCTTAAACTGTAAACCATGATCAACAATATTAAAATAATAAAAGGCTTGCAATATTTCAGTTGATTTGTAATGAATCCAGAATGTATGACATTTTTTTTGTTTTTGTGTTTGCATTACAGAAAATCACAATATTCTAATTTTCTGAGACAGTCCTGTATATATTGGTTCTATAACTATTGTTGTTGGCCGATAATTTGTACTGATGCTGTACCAAAGAATTGGGTTTTTTTATTTATTTTATTTAATTTTTTATTTTTTCAGGAGGGGGGTATTTAGTATTTTAAAGTGACTTCTCAGAATGTTCGAGGGACGAAATTGAAAATCCCTTTTTTGCTATCCCCTTACAAATGCATCTTCTTTTTGATTTCTTCTTGATTTATTTATTTAATTGGTATTAGTTTTGGATTGACTGTACATCGGATTTTGGGTGATGATTTGTTTTATTTATTCATTGATTGATTTATTTTTTATTTTCTCCTCCACCTCTTTTTTTCTTTTTTTCCTTTTTTTTTGGATCGTTCATACAGGTACTCATCAGGGAAAGCAAAGGGGTTTTGGCGGTCCCTGAATATGCGTTCTCTTCGGAGGGATCCTCTCACGATCCGCGCACCAAGCTCCACTGGATTCTCTTCGAAAGGGCATGTCATTTTCCAAGAGAGCTGATTGGTCAGTGGGCGGTGCTTTTATACCCGGCGATCTGTATCTCGAACATAACCTGCTCCGGAGCAGGTTAGCTGTTCAGCATAAGTTACCATGGCGATGTGCCCCGGTAAGAAGTGAACCACCGTCGTAGTCCTGAAAACCCAGGGTTAAACCTGAAGTTACCTCGCTAACCCCAAATCCCGCTTCGTAGTACAGGCCCCTGGAGGAGACTAATCACTTCATAAATGTAATGAAGGATATGAACATTTCTGCATTTGTAGACGGTAGAAAGTACCGGGATAGAAGATTTACAAGAAGGTGAGAGAAAAGTTGCGCGAAGCAGCATTTGTTTTGAATTTGGATACAGGAAGAAGCAGAAATGACGGTAATTGCGTCATCACGTTCTCCGTGCGTCGCTGGTTTGATCCAGATATCCCAAATGATTAATTACCATGTTAACGGAATATTCTGAATGTTTCAGTAACCGGAATATTAGCAATAACCCGAATTTTGACTGCATGTAAACGTAGTCAGTGTTCTTCAAAATATTGATCAATGTTTTTACCTGGGTGTTTGTTACTTTAGGAAGTTTTGTCAGTGGTCCCGTAGCGTTGGCTCTGGAAGGAGCCGGAGGGATCTCTCCTCTGCAGGCTGGGCAGCGTGGGTAAGTGTTGGTACAGCACAGTTCTGCCCCCTGAGAAAGAAATCTCTCACATTAGCTCTACAAACCTCCACAATAAACAGACAATGCAGCCTAATTAGGAACAAAACGTTACCTAGTACTAGGGGTGGAACCAGTACTGGAGTTGTAAAAAAAAAAAAAGAATCAGGGGGGGTGGTGGATTTGATCATATGGGGACAGATAATTTGTGCTGATTACAAATAATATAATATATTACAAATAATAGCAGTGACCAAAACACCTGCAGAAATACTGCAGGAATGACATAGCAGCAGTTAAATGCAGCCTTCTGTAAGCTTTAAATATCCACTGGGCTTACATCAAATACATCAAAACACAACAATAAAAAACACTTTTCTGAACTTATCAATATGACTCTGTCCTTCACAGGATAAGTAACATGGATCACTGCAAAAACTCACAATCTTAACAAGAATATTTGTCTAATTTCTAGTTAAAATGTCTCATTTTAGTAAAAAAAAAATCTCATTCTCATTCTCAATCTCAAACAAGACTCATCACTGGAAAAAACAACAATTTTCACCTGTTTCAAGTAGATTTTCACTTGAAATAAGTAGAAAAATCTGCCAGTGGAACAAGATTTTTTTGCTTATCTTGTCCCACTGGCAGATTTTTCTACTTATTTCAAGTGAAAATTAACTGGAAAAAAAATTGTCAAATAAGTTATTTTTCTGGTGATGACTCTAAATGTTGAAATAGCAGTAAAACCACATTCATTGATGAAATGACATAAGGGATGGAAAGGGGGGATGGCAGTTTTACAGGGGGGATGATTTGGACCGTTTTTATTTCAGGGGGGGATGATTTGGACCGTTTTTATTTCAGAGGGGGATGCCCCCCCCTCATCCCCCTCAACTCCAGAACTGGGTGTAACAATATATCGTGCCACGAAATTTCTCGATACAAAAACGTCATGATACGTGTTTTGGAGGTGACAAACTGTATTGTGATATTGGGTTATTAATATTAATCTATTGTGTTGACTAGTAACGACCACGCTTCGACCCGCGGACCAAAATCTTCCTCCGCTCAGAAGAAACTAGTACCGTTTTGGTCCCGATCACGGGACTCTTGGGGGTTTTGAGCTCTGAACTTTTACTGATGTAAGGCTGGTGTAGAGTTAAGCCTTACCTTATTAAATTAAACCTTTTTGGGGTGGTGAGTAGGATAAACACGGGGAAACTTGTGCTGAGTTCCAGTGTACTTTAATGTCCCTCAACAGTGTAGGATTTTAGAACATCAACACAGCACCTAGTGCCGTACTGTGGCGTATCACTCCACCCAATCTAAAACAGACTAATCACTACAGATAAACTGACTAGTGTCATTATAGTCCCTGATTTACATCAGAATATAAAGAATAGATTTATAAAATAATCAACCCTGAATTACCAAAATAACCTTCTTAACAAAAATAAATCTCCTCTTACACTTATAAGGTGAGCATGAATCAATCTTTTTATGATGTAAAATGTATGTATTTATTTACTTTTATTTATTTATTTAATTTTAGTTGTTACATTCCTGGAAAACAAAAAAGTCAAGTCAGACATGAGAGAAACTATTCAGTTTGTGGCAAAATATTTGTACTAGTATGAAACTGAAGATTACGGAAGAGTATTAGGGACATGCAGGAGAAAAAATATTTGAGAGGGGAAGATTTTTTTTTTATTGTGCACTTCGAAAAAAAAAAGTTGAAATGTCCAGATTAATGTTGAAATACAGTTTCGAGAAAAAAGTTGAAATTTTGAGAAAGTCGAAATTTCGCTTTTCTCAAAATTTCAACTTTTTTCTCGACATTTCGACTTTTTTCTCGAAGTGCATAATGAAAAAAAAATCTTCCTCCTCTAAAATATTATTTTTATTTTTCCTCCTGCCTGGCCCTAATACTCTTCCGTAGAAGATGCATAATGCAAACCTGACATTTACTTTTAGTTCAGTTTATGGGAAATGGTTGGCTTTCTCTTTAAAACCTAAACGGTTATAAAACATTACAAACTGTAACAATAGGGCACATGCACAGTATTGTTTTGTATTTTGTGTCTTTCAAATAAAAGACCATTTTTTCCAGTCATATGTTCTTCATTCAGGGTTGTTAAAAAAATACTGCTATAATATCGTATCGTATCGTGACATTAGTGTATCGTTACAACCCTATCTAAACTAGGAATGGGTGATATTTTACCGTTCACGATATACCGCCAACAAAAATTCCCCACAGTAAGAATTTGTCATCTCGCGGTAAAAACGATAAATTCCCGTTGATGACGTTTGTGTGAAGCCTGAATTATGGTTCTGTGTTAAATCGAGGCAGAGCTACGGCATAGGTTACGCGGCGACGCGCAACCTACGCCGTAGACTCTGCCTCGATTTAACACAGAACCATTAATCAGCCTTAACAAACATGTTTGAAGGCGGATCTGAGAGCGAGGAGCTCGTTGTTAAACGAGGCTCCAGCTCCGTTATCTGGAACTGGTTTGGATTTAAAAAGAGACGAGGAGCAAACATCATCCATTATGTGCAGAGTCTGCAAAAAAGCAGTGAGTGCAAAGGATGGCTTTTATTTATTTGTCCTGTTTCTTTATTTATCAGGTTGTATTTTTTTTCTACTTTGTGATTTTATAAGCTGAGAAAACTTGAAGGACAAGGTACTTTTACTGTTTGCACTGTTATCCCACTGTTTAAGCCATGCAGTTTGAATAAATGTTGAATCTGTTCTTACATTTCAAACTTGTTTCATCTGAGTCATTAGTTTTGCAGTACAGGTGTACTAATTTAATTGGTTTTTATTAATTCAATGTAAGTGGTGTAGTTTAGTAGCATTTAATATTCTTTTAGAGCAGTGATTTGGGGGCTCCAAAGACTGAATGTGGTGATAGATTTATAGTTACAAAGATGGAGTTGAATTGGTATTTTTTCTATCCTCATTTTTATCGTTATCGGGATAAATGCCAGAAATTATGGTGGTACATTTTTTAGTCCATACCGGCCATCCCTATGGTTCCACCCCTACCAGTACGTACCGGTCCTGGGGTTGGCCAGTACTCCGTGACCGGGGTTGGTCGGGGAGCTGTGATAGAGCGACGCCAGGTCGCTGGGCGTGCACGAGCGCAGCAGGTTCATCATGCTCCAGTCCGAGTCCAGACTTCCCCCGAGAGGCGTGGACGCCGTCTTTATCTGCCCCAGAGCCTCGGACGGCGAGGCCGGACTGGAGCCCTGCGACGGGGTTTTTAAACTTCTCCCCGATGTCACCAGTAACCTGCCGGGTCCGTCCGCCGGCGGTCCTCGGAAAATGGCCTTCTCGGCCGCGTCGACTTCCCGGCCCGGAGCCGCGGAGAACTTCAACCTCTTACCGGAAGGTTCTCCAAAATCCATCGGCGGGAGGCTCCCGAACCGGCTGGACAGGCACAGCATGGCGGCGTTGGAGTGCCACAGGGCGCTGCTCCGGGCCGGGTAGCTCATCTCCCCCAGGGCTTTTCTGTCCAGGGCGTATTTGCCGGCTGCAGGGTTTTTCCTGGAGGATTCCTGGCCCGAACACGAGTCAGGGTTCTGCTTGCAGCGCGGGGCGTCCTGGACCACGTGGACGGGAGAGCGTTTGGAAGCGTGCGGTGGGAGGACGGGCGTGTTCTGCTGAGGGAATGTTTGCTGCCGGGGGGGAGACTTGGTTCTGCGAGGGTGACGCCGGTCCGTCAGCACGAGCGGGGCCACGTCCTTCCCGTCCAGGGCGGGGGGGCAGCCCGTGTAACGCTTTGGTTTCACGTTGCCTCCAAATCCGTTCTTCTTGTCCGACTTGTCCTTATGCGTCAGCTTTTTGTGCATTATAAGAACCTCGGGGTACATGGTTTTATACGCACAAAGCGAGCAGGATATCGGACTTAACGCTAGTTTGGGTTCCAGCGCGGCCGGGATTGAGACGGACATTTTTAAAGACAAATTCAACGGGAGCTCGGCCTTTTCAGCCTTGATCTCGTTCTTGTCCTTCTTCAGATTAACAGGTCCTGGGCAGTTTACGGCTGCGTCGTCGGGGGGAGAGTGAGCAGACTTGGATATTAATTTGGTATAATTTGGCTTGACATCCAGGATTTCATGTCCGTCTTCTGATTCTTCATTGTTGCACAATGTGACTTCAGGAAACCAGAGTTTGGATACGTTTGGTACCAGATTTTTATCGCCATTTCCGTGCTGACTCTGATCAGGTGAAGGCTCTGAAGGCTCTGAAGGCTCTAAAGGCTCCGAAGGCTCTGCAGGTGGTGAAGGCACTGCCGGGGCTGAAGGCACGGGTCTGCCGGAGATCTCCACCCCAGGTTTGTCTTTGTGGCGGCGGACCAGGTGATATTTAAGTGAAGTCTTCTGGGCTGCAGCATAATCGCAATAAGCACACTTGTACGGTTTCTCACCTAACAAAAAAAACAAACAAGATTACATTTTCAGCTTTTTTTTTTTTGCGTAGAATTTGAGCAGGCAGTCAAGGCAGATGTGGTGAATATTTACCCGTGTGAGTCCTCATGTGAATGGTGAGGTAATAGCTGGATCTGAAGGATTTACCGCAGTAACTGCATTCCTTTGATCGGACTTTTGATCGATCAAAGCCATCTTCGCCTTAAAAATAAAATAAATAATTATAGTACAGGCCCAACATAGGACAAGACAACACTACAGGACTGTCTCAGAAAATTAGAATATTGTGATAAAAGTTATTTATTTTCTGTAATGCAATTAAAAAAAAAAAGAACTAAAATGTCATCCATTCTGGATTTATTACAAATCAACTGAAATATTGCAAGCCTTTTATTATTTTAATATTGCTGATTATGGCTTACAGTTTAAGATTAAGATTCCCAGAATATTCTAATATTTTTTTGAGATAGGATATTTGATAGGGGTGGGTTAAAAATATCGATATTTTATCGATATGCATATGTAGGAACGAATATCGATACATAAATCCAAGTATCAATTTAAAAAAAATATATACTGTATATATATATATTTTTTTTTTAAATCTCGTTTTTTTTCCCCCCCCATTAATCACCCAGTGCTCCTACCTAAGTCAGTCCTGGGCATTGCTCCATCTACCAACCCCGGGAGTTCCTGCACTGAGCTCAAGTCTCCTCCTTACTTGAGGAGTGAGCAGGCTGCTGCTTTTCACCAGACAGGGTGGGGATTCTCTGGCCGGACGTAGCGATGGAAGGATCACGTTATTCCCTTATTGTAACTAGAATATCGATATCGAATCGTATCGTCTTGGGACCTAGTGTATCGGAATGGTATCGGGAGGTCAGTGATGATACCCAGCTCTAATATTTGAGTTTTCTTAAACTGTAAGCCATGATCAGCAATATAAAAATAATAAAAGCCTTGCAATATTTCAGTTGATTTCACCTTTTTTGGATTTTTTGACTTTATTGGACTAACGATCTGAATCATCTACTATATTAATGAATGTGTTTACGCAGGACTTGATTATTTAATTTATTATTCATTTTTGTTCCAGTATTGATCGACATACGTGAAAAGAAGTTAAATGATTTTGAATGATGTAATCTATTGACCATATGAGGGAGGGAAGGGGACAGGGGTGTGTTGTTGTATTTATTTTTATTTACTTATTTATACATTTATTTTTTCTTATTTATTTTCTATTATTATTATTATTATTATTATTAATAATTTATTTTGGTTTAATTAATGTTATGAAAAGTAAAAAAAGGGGGGGGGGGAATATTGATAATTATATTGTTATTGTAAATCTTTTTTATTGCCCTCAATAAAGATATCTATACAAAAAAATAATAATGAAAGGCTTGAAATACTTCAGTTGATTTGTAATGAATCCAGAATGTATGACTTTTTTTTTTTTGTAATTGCATTACAGAAAATCACAATATTCTAATTTTCTGAGACAGTCCTGTAATGGTGATCTAGCACCAATCCCATCAGCAGAGGGAGCACTATTTTCACTTTTTTTTTTTCATTAAGAAAAACTGACTTATAAACAGGCATTTTAGAGCATGTGGACCTTTTTTTTCTTTTTTCTTTACCTGATATCAGGATCTCTTCAATGCCTTCCTCAGAGCCTTCTTCTGATTGGTCTAACGAGCCCATTCTCGGCAGCTTCCCTTCCACAGACGTTGGACTTTCTGCACCGCCTCGTTCCCGCTTGTGGACCCTGGAGTGCAGGACTAACTGGTGGTAGGTCCTGAACGTTCTCTGACACTCCTGGCAAGTGGTCGGCCTTTCTTTATCTTTTTTCCGCATCAGAGACCTCCTCGGTGCGCCCGTTTCTGCGACGGCCTGCTGTTGAGACCGGAGCTCTTTTCCTACCGTTTTGTCCCCTTGGCCCTCAGACCAAATCTGATTCAACTCTTCCTTATCCGAGCCGCAGTCCTCGTTGTCTGTGCTGACTTCTTGGCCGATATCTTTAATATTATTATGGCCGACTGCAATCTTCCCCTTCGTAGCGAGCTGCCAGGCCTGATAGGTATTGAACGGATCCATCTGGGGAACCCATTTTGAAAATCTCACATTTGTCTTGCTTGCAGGAGCCGGCTGAAGGTTTAGATAGCGGATAAACACTTCCTGTTTTGCAAAGGATTCAGTAGCGCCGTCCGTCTCATCCGTGGCTTCATCTTTGCTCGGCTCTGCCTCTCGATTGTGCATTTTACTATGAGCTGCCAAAGTCTCGTGGTCGGGGAAGAAAAACCCACAAAACATGCAGATTTGGTAAAGAGTTACAACCGATTCTGACGCGCGTTCTTGTACGACGTCATTCACCGTCACCGGGGATTCCAGGTCTTGCGGGGCCTTGCTCTTCGCTCCTGGTTTTATGTGCATTTTCATATGGTTTTTGAGGAACCACGGCTCTCTGAATCGCCGTCCGCAGACGTTGCAACAGTAGGTAAAGTAATCTTTGTGTTTCCTTATATGGGTCTCCAGCTCGCTGGCGTCGTGTGCTACTTGACCACAGACGACGCAGCTGTTGACCTCGTCCTGGGCCGGGCTGGGAGGGCTCGGCTGGGCTCTCTCTCCCGGGATACGGAACTCCGCGTCCACCCGGAGCACCGTCGGCTCGGAGAACGTGGTGGGGTGCTGCGTGAACACGTGAGGCCCCAGTGCATCCTGGTCCGTGAAGGTCTGCTCGCAGAACATGCAGGACACGGACCCGCTCCCGTCAGAGTCCAGAGCAGTCTTTTCTGCGACGGGGGTCTGTGGCGTCATGCTGGAGCCGAGCCCGAGGACACTCGCGTTGTTACAGAGAATATCTGGGGCCAGTCCGTCTGGATTCTCCACATATGGCAGCAGTGAGTGGGTTGGCATCTTCCTCTCGTGTTGTACAAAGTGTCCAAAGCCTGAAAGAATATCAAAACAAGATCAGCCAGCTCATACACCAAACTCACGGAAAAATCAGTTGAAAAACTATTGAAAGAGAGAAGTGCCTAGTCTTGAATCTTGAGACTGATATTGAAACAGGAAATGTTTCATTTTTAGCAATCCAGTATACAGACGACTAGTTTCCTCTGAGTGCAGGTCAACCATAAAACTAAAGGCAATGTTTGGGTTTTTTCTACTCTCATACCTTTTTTTTTTTGTTAAGTTTAAGTGTGTTTACCCCAAAACTTATTGACAGCAACTTAGGTTTGTCCATTATTTTGATAAAGCCTTTTATTATTTTAATATTGCTGATTATGGCTTACAGTTTAAGATTAAGATTCCCAGAATATTCTAATATTTTGAGATAGGATATTTGAGTTTTTTTAAACCACAACCCATAATCAGCAATATTAAAATAATAAAAGGCTTGCAATATTTCACTTGATTTGTAATGAATCCAGAATGGATGACATTTTTTGCATTACAGAAAATAAAGAACTTTATCACAATATTCTAATTTTCTGAGACAGTCCTGTAAAACTAAAAGGCAATGTTTGTTTTTTTTCTACTCTCATACCTTTTTTTTTTGTTAAGTTTAAGTGCGTTTACCCCAAAACTTATTGACATCAACTTAAGTTTGTCGACTCAACTCCAGATTTTGGAGTAATCAAAGTTCAGACTGAGAGTCAATGTTAAAGTACAGCATTGCTTAATCACGGCATTTTACTTAAGGTTAAAACATGTTTTCTTACAAAATCATTTTTGCTTCCCGTTTGTCACTACTGAGAATTTATTTAAAAACATTGGGCCTTTGATATTTAATGTTTTTTTTTGACAATATTACTATTTTCAAGTATCAAACTGCCATTTTGTCCTAGTTGTTGGGTTCCTGTTTACACAAGTTAAATTGTGGATAAAGTCTAACTGGGATAGGACAAAACCTGGAAAACTTGTAGCACTTGAAGCCAGAAAGTTAATTTGGTGCAATACTGATTGGCTCAAGCGTGCGCTGACTAATCAAGGCGGAGGAAAGAAACTACAGCACTGCGCTTTCCTACGCTTTTATTTTCAGTGTCACCTCATCATTTCAATGGAAACTGGGAAATGGAGTTGAACGGAAATGTACATGAAGACTTAAAGTCATTTATCACGTTATTCTCTCAAAACAATATAGGCTACTGCAGTTGTTTTTTCTCTTATTTCAGACGAATCATTCATGTGGTGATGATACTATAACTTATGAGAATTAGTTTTCCGGTAAGTGTTGTTGTTTTCAGGGTTCCTACACAGTTTTCAAGGTCAAATTCAAGCACTTTCAAGGGTCATTTTCAAAATCTTCAAGCACCTTATCGCTGGGATAAAATATCTACAGGAATATGCAGGACTGTCTCAGAAAATTAGAATATTGGGATAAAGTCCTTTATTTTCTGTAATGCAAAATTGTCATAAATTCTGGATTCATTACAAATCAACTGAAATATTGCAAGCCTTTTATTATTTTAATATTGCTGATCATGGTTTACAGCTTAAGAAAACTAAAATATCCTATCTCAAAAAATTAGAATATTCTGGGAATCTTAATCTTAAACTGTAAACCATAATCAGCAATATTAAAATAATAAAAGGCTTGCAATATTTCAGTTGATTTGTAATAAATCCAGAATGTATGACTTTTTTTTTTTTTTTTTTTTTTTTTTTTAAATTGCATTACAGAAAGTAAAGAACTTTATCACAATATTCTAATTTGCTGAGACAGTCCTGTATATACTCAATTATGTTCATTGTATCATGCTGTAAACATCTAGTTATGTTTCATCTTACTGATTGTATTTCTCCTTGTAATAATTAAACTATACAGTCTGATCCCAATTTTGTGAAGTTATAATTTCAAGCAGTTAAACTAAAATTCAAGCACTTTTCAGGCCTTGAAAACACAACATTGAAATTCAGGCACTTTCCAGGATTTCAAGCCCCCGTAGGAACCCTGTTTTTATACCCAGAGGTGGTAGTAACGAGTTACATTTACTCTGTTACATTTACTTGAGTAAGTTTTGGGGAATGTTGTACTTTTAGGAGTAGATTTGAATCACTATACTTTTTACTTTTACTTGAGTAGATTTGTGAAGAAGAAACTGCTCCTCTTACTCCGCTACATTAGGCTACGTTGAGCTGTTACTTTTCTTTTATCCCTTTTATCCACGTACGAGTCAATCTCATGACATCACTGGGTGATTCTTTGGGAAAAATGTTTGTTTTTGCATGTTTTGTCACATTTACACAGACTCAAACACACACAGAGTTTCTATGAGTTCATGTTTGTTCTAGTTCTGCCTGGTTAAAAAAGAAAAGTACAAAGGCTTGAAATGTTGTAATACTTGTGCTTAATTTATTTTTTTATTCTGTTATTATTTTATTTATTTCATTATTTATTAAAGTACTTGAATTTACTTTAATATCATTTTAATTTAAGCTATTTTTTATTTATTTTATTGATTTAATTTGCCTGACGATGATTGTTTTGTACTTTTGTCTGTTTGAATGGTTGTGTTAAAAAAATAAATCAGATGTTACTCAACAGTTACTCAGTACTTGAGTAGTTTTTTAACCAAGTACTTTTTATTGTATTTTTACTCAAGTAATTATTTGGATGACTACTTTTTACTTCTACTTGAGTCCTATTATTCTGAAGTAACAGTACTTTTACTTGAGTACAATGTTTTGCTCCTCTACCCAGCTCTAAGCCCAGTCAAACTTCTGCAGAGCAGCAGTTGTTTGTGCATTTCTCCACACAAAGAGCAGCGTGGAGGAGGAAGATGCTCCAACTCAACGGCTATTACACTTCTATGTGGCCATTATAAACCACAACACGGGGCCATTGTTCACTTTTTCAAAGTTACACACATCGATATATCACTATTGTTCACCGTTGCTGCTTGTGAACGAAGCAGCCACATTGGAGAAAAAGCGGAATTCTGTCAATTCCGCAAAAGAAAGCGCGTTGTAAACGACGACGCTTGTTTTCAGCCATGGAGCTCACTCCCCGGTAGCAATGTAAAGGATGATTTATGGTACCGCGTTAAGCCAACGACGTAGGGTACGCGGCCACGCACACCGTACGGTGTGCGTGGCCGCGTACCCTACGCCGTAGGCTCTGCGTCGGTCTGATTTATGGTTCCATGTTAAATCGACGCACGTAGCCTACGGCGTATGGTTACGCGTCGTCGCGTACCCTTACGCACGTAGGTTCTGCGTCGGTGTAACGCGGAACCATAAATCAGCCGTAACATTTTGGTTTGTCTCGACTTTTTTAACCCAAGTGTTGGGGAACTCACCAACAGTTTTTTTAACGCCGCTAGTTGTGCGAGCAGCGCCGGCCGGGCCGGGCGGAGGGAGCGGGCTGGGCGGGCTGGGCGGACCGAGCTGCGGCGGCTGCCCGGCGGAGCGGCTCCCGCATCGCTGATTGTTTGGACGGGGAATCGAACCGGAGACCTGGGCCGAGCGAGTCCTCGCTGCAGCTGTTGGGGCGGGAGCGCGCTTAGGGCTGAGGGGAAGATGGGGCGCGTGCACGAGGGCAGGGAAAATAAAAGCCCCGCGAGTCACGTGGTGAATGACAGAAAAGGATTAGTCCGTTAATAAATAAATACACATTTAGTTTAGTTTATTGGTAATTGATATTTGTCTATTATCCTCTTTGAGAGTTGGTATATTTTCAATAAAGTTTTGTTTAAAAAAAAGTTTATTGGTCCTTCCACAACACAAATAGCCCAAAGTACAAGTGTAAATCATCAGTGTAATACAAAAAATATATATCATTTTTGGTATATACATATTATATATACAGGACTGTCTCAGAAAATTAGAATATTGTGATTTTCTGTAATGCAATTACAAAAACAAAAATGTCATACATTCAGGATTCATTAAATCAACTGAAATATTGCAAGCCTTTTATTATTTTAATATTGCTGATCATGGCTTACAGTTTAAGAAAACTCAAATATCCTATCTCAAAAAATTAGAATATTCTGGGAATCTTAATCTTAAACTGTAAACCATAATCAGCAATATTAAAATAGTAAAAGGCTTGTAATATTTCAGTTGATTTGTAATGAATCCAGAATGTATGACATTTTTGTTTTTTTAAATTGCATTACAGAAAATAAAGAACTTTATCACAATATTCTAATTTTCTGAGACAGTCCTGTATACATAAAATATATATATATATATATATATATATATATATATATATATATATATATATATATATATATATATATATATATATATATATATATATATATATATATATATATATATATATATATATATATATATATATATACACAATTTTAACTAAAAGCCAAGGACCAAAAGGTGTAGACTGAACCCTAAACTTATGACGCCTACCCTTTTCACAAAAAAAATGTTAGCTTTTACAAACTAGTGCATTTAGGATTTAGAGAATGAAACAAAATACATAAATAAATCCATATGAAAAGTTGCCCGGGTATAAAGAAAATAACTGAACACAAACATAGGCCTACAGCATATTCCATATGTGATTACTAGATATCGGCCCTCTAATGTTTAATATCCAACCATTGTGAGACCTAATTATGAGTTGGCGCAGATATGATAATATAAGGTATTAAATGATTACAATGTGGTTTCATTTAATATTTTATGTCATCCAGTATCAGTTCCACCTGTGTGTGTACAGTTAAATGTATTATTATGTGCTCTGCTCTATTTAGTTTCTGTATGTTGATAAAGCATGTAAAACTACTTTAAAATGCCCAAAGAGAAAGTGAACATGTTGACATGAAGGTATCACTGTGAATGAGGTGTAACAGTAAATGAGACGTCTGTAAAGAGCGTCCTTCCCCGTTCCTGAGGTCACCATCAGCCCGGTTACCATGCGGACGTGGGGGAGGGGAGCCGCAAACTTTTCACAGTTACATGAGGCCTTTTTTCCTTTCTTTCTCTCTTTTTTCTTTTGCAGAAGCGAGTTGGTTGAGTCATGATGAGACATTTCAGGTTCTTCCTATTTTATGACTTAACATTCAAAAACACAGGCAAGAGGCAACGTGTTATTAATACAGAGCCACAAAACACTTTTTTGTGAAGGTTTATTTGCTGTACAGCAAATAAGAAAGTATCATTTTGACTTAAAGAGGAAAAGGACGACTCTCAGAAGTTTACTATTCAAGTAATCCTCTAAATTTGTCACATTCTAGTAATGCTGTTCTTTATACAAAGTCACGAGAAGAGACAATAAGAGTGAATACTGGGCCCTACAATTGCCTACAAGGAAGATTAGTAGAGAAATGTTTTGTGAGACAGGCCCTGGTTTACAGTAGCCCCTCCTCCACCCTTAAACTTTCCTAAGAGACACTGATGCCAACTTAAAGCTCTAAATCATACAGTCAATGAAGATATTCAGTCGACTGGTGTACACTCATTATTAAAACACACAATCCCTCCCCCGAATGGCAGCAATGTCTTAAAGGAGAAGGGGAAAAAATGTATCTGTAACCACTCCCAGTGGAGCAGTGAACAAAGACTCAATTTGCCCAAACTATTTCCCACATTAGAAGGCTGTAGTCCTGACAAACCCTTCTGTTTGTCTATTAAATGGTGTTTTCCAAACCGTGCTCCTACCAAACAGGTTGGACCACGGTATCGTTGACTGTATAAAGACAACACAGGCAGATGTGCAGATTAAACAAGTAAAATGTGTTCCTTACAATCATGAACATTCCAAAACACCAAGGAACACAACTGTGAATAAATATTAGATATTTAAAAAAGGGATTTTGTTCTAGGTGATTTTTTTAACTCTAAGATCCTGTTGCACAAACAACGTTTAGATTGTTAATCAAAGGCACCACATGTGACACATTGAGGCCTCCCGCTCATTTCCCATTGTTCTGCGACCACAAAGGCTCTGTGAAGGGCTATCAATCTGGAGGAGCAAGAGATCCTGCAGGATGATGAAAGTCAAGCTCTAGCCTATCATGGAAATGTCTTAGCCTGTTATAGAAAAAGACAAAAAAACACATCATTATGTTCCCGTAATTATTTTTTAACTGCAGAAATATGACTTTAATTAATTGATTCATTGTAGTAATGGGTATTCCTCTCATGCAGCGTTAGCAGCAACAAGTGGCAAATGAGGAAATGAGGAAAAAGCTTGTTTTTATTCTTTGTTCTTGCTTTTTTTCATACTGTACCAATAATGAAATGTAATGAAATGAGGTTCCGGGATAGATGCAATTTTTGCCTAGGGTATGTGCAATGTCGTTAACTGCTGCTTGGTTTCTCACTAATTTTATTGTGGTATTGAGTCTGATATCTGTTGCTGTCTGTATGTGTTGATTGTATGTGTTTTTATACGCTATGCATGTATTTGATGCCTAAAAAAAATTTCCCTAGTGGACATTAAAGTATAACTCAACTCCAATATTGTCTGCAATCTAATGATTTTAATTCATTTGAGGATATATGTTAGATCTACATCATGCCAAATTATGTATTGTTTCCCCAATTTCTGCCAATTTCTTTGCGTCAGATCATTTCTTTACAAAGGTGCATCTATGCTGAAAGCAGTACATTTTCATTAGCGATAAAGTCTTTGGAAACCTGAGTGCTTGAGAGAGCGATTATGCATTCAGGAGACAGACACCCTGATAGGAACTGGATGGGCGAATGGGGAACGGCTGTGGTGGCTTGTTTTTGTCTTGACGTGTCAGGAGCAGCTGACTGCATTGTTCTCCTGCAGATTCACAGCCCGGCTTCTTTCATAATCTGCTTCTGAAGGACGCTGATAATGTATAATCTTCTGTCTCACCCTTAGCCCAGTAATGTTTATTCAGTGCTACCAGTCGTGATGATGTTGGTCATCAGAGATATTTAATCGGACACTAAAAGCCTTCCTTAATGCATCATTTTAAAGTTCATGCTCTGAATATTTCCCTTCTTTCTTGTGGAGAAATTAGGTAAATGAGGTGTCTTTGTTCTGCTACTGGAATCCTGCTGTTCGGGTCCTTTTTGATGTTTAGACTTTTTTTAGACTTTTGTTTTTTCCACCGTGCCCTCTCTGCAAAACACTTACAAGAAACCAGAGCCGGGTAGAGGAGCCAAAGATTGTACTCAAGTAAAAGTACTGTTACTTCAGAATAATATGACTCAAGTAGAAGTAAAAAGTAGTCATCCAAATAATTTCTTGAGTAAAAGTAAAAAAGTACTTGGTGAAAAAACTACTCAAGTACTGAGTAACTGTTGAGTAATGTCTGATTTATTTTTTTAACACAACCATTCAAACAGACAAAAGTACAAAATAATCATCTTCAGGCAAATTAAATCAATAAAATAATAAAAATTAATAAAAAATAGCTTGAATTAAAATAAGCTTAAAGTAAATTCAAGTACTTTAGTAAATAATAAAATAAATAAAATAACAGAATAAAAAAATAAATTAAGCACAAGTAGCACATAATTTCCAGCCTTTGTACTTTTCTTTTTTAACCAGGCAGAACTAGAACAAACATGAACTCATAGAAACTCTGTGTGTGTTTGAGTCTGTGTAAATGTGACTAAACATGCAAAAACAAACATTTTTCCCAAAGAATCACCCAGTGATGTCATGAGATTGACGCGTACGCGGATAAAAGGGATAAAAGAAAAGTAACAGCTCAACGTAGCCTAATGTAGCGGAGTAAGAGGAACAGTTTCTTCTTCACAAATCTACTCAAGTAAAACTAACAAGTATAGTGATTCAAAACTACTCCTAAAAGTACAACATTTCCCAAAACTTACTCAAGTAAATGTAACTGAGTAAATGTAACTTGTTACTACCACCTCTGAAAGAAACTTACACATAGAAAACAAAAAACACAAAGGAGACTTACAGAATAAGCAGACTGCAGGATCAGTTATTCATTAAGTTGCAAATATAATGCAATGTGCAAGAAAACGGTGGATAAATGAATCATCCTTAGGAAATGTTCCAAGTGCTGAATATTTTTCAATTCAACAACTTAAATCTGATTTATTGTTTAACTAATCTGTTTCTCTCTTCACAAAAACTCATAACCTGGATTTCCTGTAAAACATAAGGAATGTGGTCACATGATTTACATTTCTCTTCTTGAATTTTGATAAACTGCGACTACCACACCAAAATTTGGACGGAGAAAACAAAGCCAGCCCCCAGAATCAGTATGTAAAACCATCAGGTAACGTCTGGCGGATCCACACCCTGAAACGGTCCCATGTAAGCATTTTCAAATGGATAATGTATTCCTTCTTCTGTAACGACATCTTCAGGTTCTGGATGCCACGTTGGGCTGGGATGAATGGCAGGGATGACTGTGGATATTACTTTTACTTTTACTATTACAGGCCGATGTGGGCGGGTTGATCATGATGCCACGACCTCTTCTCATGGACGGCCTTATGAAGTGTCTCGGCTCAATTCATCAATTCAATAGTGTTGTTTTCTACTACACTGCAAAAACTCAAAATCTTACCAAGAATATTTGTCTTATTTCTAGTTAAAATGTCTCATTTTTAGTCAAAAACTCTCATTACACTTAAAAAACAACAAGAAAACAAGATTTTATTTGCTTGTAATGAGAAGATACACCTTGTTCCATTGGCAGATTTTTTCTACTTATTTCAAGTGAAAATCTACTTGAAAGAGGTGAAAATTGTCAAATAACAAGTTATTTTTCTGGTAATGACTCTTGTTTTCAGTGTAATTAGATTTTTTGACTAAAAATGAGAATTTTAACTAGAAATAAGACAAATATTCTTGCTAAGATTTTGAGTTTTTGCAGTGCATTTCAGTAAATAGGGTTTATCCTCTATCTTTGCATCTATTTTGCACCCTATTCCTCACTTCTTTGTTCCTTTACCATCTCTTAGCTTCACTAAACAGGTGGTTGGTTCACTACGCTGCTAGAGTCGTCTGCTGCAGACGTTCCACTTTAATTGCAACCGGAATTCTTATTGTTTTAACTCATAATTAACATCCACAGACCACATGTATTCAAAGTCGTTCACTGCAATCTTCAAGGATGTTGCTCAGCACTGTTGCCAGCATAAAAAATAATCCAAAATGCTAAATGGTCTAACAGTCGCTTTTGCTGTACGTGAGCCTTTTGATTTCCCCAACCCGAGTCTCTTGACGGCTCATTTTTAGTCAAAAAATCTCATTACACTTAAAACAAGACTCATCACTGGAAAAAGAAAACAACAATTTTCACCTGTTTCAAGTAGATTTTCACATGAAATAAGTAGAAAAATCTGCCAGTGGAACAAGATTTTTTTGCTTGTAATGAGAAGATAAATCTTGTCCCACTGGTAGATTTTTCTACTTATTTCAGTGAAAATTTACTTGAAACAGGTGAAAATTATCAAATAACAAGTTATTTTTCTGGTAATGACTCTTGTTTTAAGTGTAAATGAGATTTTTGGACTAAAAGTTTGACATTTTAACTAGAAATAAGACAAATATTCCTGGTAAGATTTTGAGTTTTTGCAGTGAAGGCACGCTGAGAATAAAATAGGGATCATTTTTTTTTTGTGAGCCCCAATCCAAGCCTTTAATGGATGGACATCTTCATCCACCACCAATTTATCTGACGCCTACAAATTCCTCCTGAATGTTTTAGCTTGTCTCTTGTCCTTGTACATCTTGCATATCTTCTACAAACCTCAGAATGTCTCTTTATTTGTTTGTGTCTTCAACTTCTGTTCATATTTTCTGTTATGTTGGTCAGAGCAAACTGAAAATATAGTTAGGGCCCGAGCACTTACAGTGCGAAGGCCCTATTGTATCTGTAGGAGTTCTTTCTTTCTTTATTCTTTATTCTTTATTTTTCTGACGAAAGGAGGGCCTTTTTTCCCTCCCTAAACGTGCCCAAAAAGTCACCAAATTTTGCACCAAGCCAGGCCTGGCGAAAAATTTGATATTTAATGGTTTACATTAATGGGCGTGGCCTAATGGCTCAACAGCGCCCCCTAGAAAACTTTGTGCCTCAAGCCCCACAATACGGTTTGACGTACATGCACGAAAATCGGTACACACCTGTATCATGTCGCAACTTAAAGAAAAGTCTCTTGGCGACATGGCCGAAACCGAACAGGAAGTCGGCCATTTTGAATTAATCTTGTCATTTTGGCGAAATGTAAGCCATTTCTTCGGCAGTTAATACGGCCCGAACCGTAACGTGCACCCAGGTGTGTTATACATCAAAATATGCGTCTCCATCCTGCGACAACGCACTTTACTTTTCTCTTTCAATAGTGTTACCGTGGCGACGCTAGACGCCAAAAAGCGTGCCCCCCCTTCATGTGATTGGTCCATATTTGATAGTTCCCCAAAAAGTCACCAAATTTTGCACCAAGCCAGGCCTGGTGATAAATGTGATATTTAATGGTTTGCATTAATGGGCGTGGCCTAATGGCTCAACAGCGCCCCCAAGAATACTTTTCTCTGCCATAACCTTTGAACGGGTTGTGATAAAGACATGTGGGTGGTGTCATCGGTATTGAGTCCTTGACCTTCATTGGCCTGAGTTAGCCCCGCCCCTTCTTCTAATTGGTCGATATTTCATAGTTCCTATTTTCTGCTATAACTTTTGAATGGTTTGACATAGGAAGTTGTGGGTGGTGTCATTTCTGATATGCTTATGGGGGGCGGTGGCCGTGAGTGCGAGGGCCCGTTCATCGCTGCTTGCAGCTTTAATTTTTCTTATGTTTGGAATACAAAGATCCTAACAAAAGTTGGGACAGATTGCAGAGTGATTCAATTCAATTCAATTCAATTCAATTTTATTTATATAGCGTCTAATACAACAGAGTTGTCTCTAGACGCTTTCCAGAGACCCATACCCAGAACATGACCCCCGAGCAGTTATTACATAAACAATGGCAGGTAAAAACTCCCCTAGTGGGAGAAAAACCTTAAGCCAAACAGTGGCAAGAAAAACTCCCCTTTAGGAGGGAAGAAACCTTGAGCAGGACCAGGCTCATCAGGGGGGACCCTCCTGCCGAAGGCCAGACTGGTGGGTCAGGGACGGCAACAGTACAGCAGGCAGGTGGACCGCAGGCCAGCACGCAGCTCCCGAAGCTCCGGCCCAATCAGCAAGTCCCAGGTTGGGGTGCAGGGTCAGGGAAAGACTTGTGCTCCGTAATGCAAGCTACAAGCCACCCACGACCACCTGCAGAGCGAGAAAAGGGAGGAGAAGGGGGGGCCAGCAACGGGATTAAGTGATTAAGTGATTCAGTTTTAAGTTTTTGTTGCACTTTTAAGAACGTCTCAACTCCCTGAATGCCGACTTGAAGAATCAAAATAACACTTGACATTGAAGCATTTCCTTCAAAGAAAAACAAAGC
Organism: Cololabis saira; assembly: GCF_033807715.1. NCBI lineage: Eukaryota > Metazoa > Chordata > Actinopteri > Beloniformes > Belonidae > Cololabis > Cololabis saira. The sequence continues at coordinate 3,592,846 of NC_084598.1, forward strand.
TCTGCAGACCTGAGGACAGGTAGGGCCATGCAGGTGCTGATTGATTGTCTGTTAAAGTGGACTAGGGCTTCTTCAAATGCTATTTGTTTGCTAATCACTTCAGAATTATTGATAAGTGGCTTCATATCGATCCACCCTCCTGTTTCTCCACTGTTCAGACTTTTTACTCACAAGCTTGATGCACATTAGTGGTGACAGCAAATCTCCTGTCAGGCCCCCTGCCCTCTGTTTCCTCGCTTCACCCATCCCCCCACCCCCATCCCCCCATCCCTCCGTCCCCCCCACCCCCATCCGTTTTGTCACATATGAATTATTGTACTGTTGTCTGGTCAAACACATCATTGGGAAATATAAGAAAGCTGCAACTGGCTCAGAATAAAGAATAAAGCAGCACGTGTTGCTGAGAATCAGCACCTCCAAGACCGAGGCCATGGTTCTCGACCGGAAAAGGGTGGCGTGCCTTCTCCGGGTGGGTGGAGAAGTCCTGCCTCAGGTGGAGGAGTTCAAGTATCTCGGGATCTTGTTCACGAGTGAGGGAACAATGGAGCGTGAGATTGACAGGCGGATCGGTGCAGCGTCCGCAGTAATGCGGTCGATGTACTGGACCATCGTGGTGAAGAGGGAGCTGAGTCGAAAGGCGAAGCTCTCGATTTACCGATCAATCTACGCACCTACCCTCACCTATGGTCATGAACTTTGGGTAGTGACCAAAAGGACAAGATCGCGGATACAAGCGGCAGAGATGAGTTTCCTCCGCAGGGTGGCTGGACGCTCCCTTAGAGATAGGGTGAGGAGTTCCGTCACCCGGGAGGAGCTCGGAGTCGAGCCGCTGCTCCTTCACATTGAGAGGAGTCAGCTGAGGTGGCTTGGACATCTGTACCGGATGCCTCCTGGACGCCTCCCTAGGGAGGTGTTCCAGGCATGTCCCACCGGGAGGAGACCCCGGGGAAGACCCAGGACACGCTGGAGAGACTATGTCTCTCGGCTGGCCTGGGAACGCCTCGGACTCCCCCCGGAAGAGCTGGAGGAAGTGTCTGGGGTGAGGGAAGTCTGGGCATCCCTGCTGAGGCTGCTGCCCCCGCGACCCGGGAACGGATAAAGCGGGAGAAGATGAGTGAGTGAGTGAGTGAGTGAGTGTTGCTCTTTCATGTGGAAGTTAGGCCCCGTTTACACATAGCCGGGTATTTACAAAAACGGATATTTCCCCCTCTACGTTTTGAAAAATTCCATCGTTTACACGAGATCGTTTTCAAAATCTCTTTGTTTACACGAATCCGCATAAAAACGCTGTTAACGTCATACCAGCCAATCAGAATCCTGGAAAAACATCAACAAATGACACGTGTAACTTCCAGTTAAGGCTGATTTATGTTTCCGCGTTACACCAACGCAGAGCTTACGGCGTAGGGTACGCGGCGACGCACACCGTACGGCGCGCATCGCCGCGTACCCTACGCCGTAGGCTCTGCGTCGATTTAACGCGGGACCATAATTCAGGCTTTACTTCCAAGACGGAACGAGAGTCTTTCGTTTGGAGTGACAGAGAAGTGGAGTTACTTTTAAGTGTGACTTTAGAATATAAAACAGGTAAAATACAAGAAAATATTGACGGTGGCCAAACTAATTGTAAACACAGGTCGCACACACGACGCTGGTGACGTTTCTGTTGCATAATGTGCGTTCTGATCCTAAATCTCCGTTTTCCTCCGTTTTCCTCCGTTTAGACGCAAACGTGAAAACTGAGTTTTTGAAAATCTCCACTTTGGCCGGAGTTTTTAGAAATGATGGTTTTTGGAGACTTTGAGCTTCGTTTTCGTGTAAACGCTTTACCTTACCAAAATCTAACCCATCTGCTGGCACAGTGATATACAGATCAATGAAGGGGTGGAATTCACTTCCTGATTATGGAACGCAACAGAAAAATGTGCTAAGTTTTAAAATGAAACTAAAAGATTATCATTCAAAACAAAATGTTAAAGCAGCACACAGCCTGTTCAAGGCAACAGAGAGATACACTAGAGGGCTCATTCTTTTTGGTTTGGAACGCTTCATCTGACATTATTACTAGAAAACTTAAAATGTATACAGATTCTTTTCATAAATCCTGCCTCCATCCTGCCTCAAGCTCCTTTAAGGATTAATATTTAATGGGGTACTCATATTGTTGGGTCAAGGCATCTTTGCAATGTAACAAAAGTATTCGTGATGATTCAATGTAGGAGCTTGTGTTGTGTGTTTTGTTGTTTATATGTTTTGTATGTGTGAATTTTTGTGTTTCTATATATATTTGTGAATGAGTATTTTTTTCTGTTTGGTTTGTATTGTGTGTACACTGTAAATTGTCTCTCATGAGAATATGAAGACCCCAGGAAGAATAGCACCGTCCCCCCACCCCCATCCACCAGCTCTCAGCATTCAGTCACATTCATTGTCCCAGGATGAAAAGCAGTTACATTTGTACAGCCAGCCCCGCTAAACCATGGATGTTTTGGGTTTTGTTTGCTGTTGTTTTCATGGTTTAATCCATAGGCCTACCTGTGCACTGGTCTGTATTAAAAGACCATGGGCCGGATTCACCAATATGTTCTTAAGAACGATCTTAAGAAATGTCTTAAGTTCTAAAATTAAGAAGTTCATAAGAAAGTTCTTAAGTGCAATTCCTCAATATTTTCTTAAAGGGATTGTGACATGAAAAACACATTTTTCTTGATTTTTTGTGTTTTGTTGGGTGTCTTGACATCAATTACACCCAAAAAACAACGAACTTTTAACATTCAGTGTATTGTGTGCTTTCTGGGATTTTCCGCATAACTATGCAAAAACGGCTCATCTGGTTTGGTGGCGGATCGTTACGTAACGATCCGCTACATCACCGCCCCCTCCACCCAGCTCCCTGCCTCCTCTCCTCTCCAGTGCACCATAAAGGCTGATTTATGGTTCCGCGTTACACCGACGCAGAGCCTACGGCGTAGGGTTACGCGGCGACGCGCACCATACGCTGACCCCTACGGCGTAGGCTCTGCGTCGATTTAACGCGGAACCATAAATGAGGCTTAACACGGAGCAGTTTAGAGCCTCTTTTGTTCTAATCACCGGAGGAAAACTGCTAAGAAGACCCGCGGCCACTGACTGGACTTAAGATAAGGGGACAGTGCTGCTTGCATGCCTTTATTTTTATAATTGTTTGCTGTGGTTCTCCCTCCTGCTTTTCCGTGCATGCTTCGCCTGTCGCTCCCTCTCCGACGCCGCTGTGAGCGTATGGCTGGAGGAGGAGGAGGTTTGGAGGAGGAGCGGAGCAATGATTGACAGGAAAGGGGGGAAAGGAAGCATTTTTCACGGCGCAAAAAATCACTGTAATAAAAAGCCAGGAAAAGAGTACTAGATTGAAGTTTTTCTTGTTACACTCTTTTAGACACATTTGAGGGATGTTGGCCAAGACTTTTAATAGTGTTAAAAGCATATTAAAAATGATGTCACAATACCTTTAAGAACCGTCTTAAGAACTGTCATTTCTTACGAATTTCTTATTCTTCCTACTTAAGAACTTCTTAAAATATGTCATCATTGCACGCGCCAACAAACAACATTTATACAGGTAGTTTGGTCTTAACCGTCAGTCACTCACTAAACATGGAGAAGGAGAAAAAGAGATGCAGGAACTTTTCAAGGTTATGGTGGATGAGATTAATGTGTTGAAAAAGGTGATATTAGAGTCTTACCTTTTCACAGAAGAAATTTTAAGACAGGTCAAGGTTGTCTTAAAGTTAAGAAAAAACTCAAGAACAAATTTGAGAACTTTTATTTCAAGAATACCATTAATTCTTAAGTTTTTTCTTAAGAAGAAACTTAAGAAGAAAGTTGAGAAAATACTTAAAAACTTTTTTGGAGCATATGACTTCTTCTCTTTTTTCTTCCTAAGACTGAACTTAAGAAAAAAATGACACTTAGGAAGATTTTTTTTTCTTAAGAATGATTTGTGAATCCGGCCCCAGGTAGTTTATCAATTATTTCTGTGTGCTTGTACACACTGATACAAATATTGTGCTTGATCTACTTAAAAAAAATAAGTCAACTTTTTGCATGAGATTATTATGTAGATCAAGAAAGACTAGTCTTTGTATAAACTACTTAATTTTTTGTGTGTAAATAATACTTTTTCCAAGTACGTACTAAAAATGAAGTAGTTTATACAAAGACTAGTCTTTCTTGATCTACATAAAAATCTCATGTGAAAAAGTTGCCTTAATTTTTTTAAAGTAGATCAAGCAAGATATTTTTACTGTGTTCTACTTAAACAAATAAAGCATGTTTCATCTAAACGTTGGTCAATCTGCACAATAGATTAAAATTGTAGGAAAAGTAAATAGAACAAGATCATTGCTTGTTGTTTGTGTGTAAATGTAAAGATTACTGGGATTACATAAACTGATTGTTAAGGAAAAAATGCACAATGTCTTGTTTTTTGAACAAATGCAGATTAAGTTCAAAACTAGATTTATTCATGTAAAGCAACAAACTTCATTTTTAATTGTTAATATCACAGATTTAAATATGTTATATTTACATGCACTTATATTTATTTTTTTCAGTGCATTAGGAGGAGTTTATTGTCATAATTCCACAGAAAAGCTTTTCTTTTCCAAGATCTCTCTCTCAGAAAGTGCATGTATGGACATGCTGCTGCCATCTGCTCTTCCACATAAAGGCGTAAAAGGAAGAACACATTTCTTTTCAGCTGAAAGGTGAAGTAATCAGGAAGTGCCATGGGTTTCACTCTAGGATCAACTTTAGTTTGAAGATAATGCCACATTTAGCCTACCTTTAAGTTCAAGTATAGAGTATGACCATTTGACTTATTCTGGATATGTACTGAATGTTGTGATATTGAGAATGAGCTGATCACGGTGAACAGAAACGGCAGGTAAAAATGCTCCACAGCATCTTAACAGAAACAAAACTGAAGGAAAGGAGGAGTCTATAGAGCACATGGCCAGGAGGTGAACAAAGTACCTCACCTTTTCCTCTTACTATCATGGTAATGACACTGATGTTCTATATAAAACAGCCATGCAAGAAGAGGGCGCTTCCTGAAACACAAAGGAGTAGTGTGACTAGTGATGAGTCACAGCCTTCCAGGGCTGGGACTCATCACATGCTTGTTCAAAGGCTCAATATTTCTCTGCAAAACCTTCTATGACTCGACACCAAGACCAAGGTCTTTACCTTTAACAACACCCAGTTCCTCAGGGCTTGTTTTCCACCCGTTGTTTGGAAAGCTTCTTCAACAGAATTCTAATAATAGACATTGGTATTCAGCAGCCAGTCATTTTGGAAAAGAAAAGGGCCTTCCTCAAACTGTTGCCACAAATTTGGAAATATAGCATTGTCCAAAAGGTCTTGGTGTGCTGAAACATTAAGATTGCACTCAGCTGGAGACGGGGGCCTATAGGCCGACGCCTGAAAAACAGCCGCTTAGTCTCCCTCCTGCAGCAAACATCACAGCTGGCACAGTGGAGATCGGCAGGTAATGTTTTCCAGGCATTTACCAAACCCACCCCTCATCTATTCAACAGGTAAATGCAGAAAGATGATTCATCACACCACTTTTTGTTGTAGATCAGGGGTCTGCAACCCAAAATGTTGAAAGTCATATTGGACCAAAAACACAAAAAACAAATATGTCTGGAGCCGCAAAAAATGAAGTCTTGCCTTAGAATGAAGACAAACACGTGCTGCATGTATCTATATTAGTTATAACTGGGGGGAGATTTTTTTTTTCATTATGCACTTGAGAAAAAAGGCGAAATTGCGAGAAAAAAGTCGAAATGTCAAGATTAATGTTGAGGTACAATCCTGAGAAAAAAGTCTAAATGTTGAGAAAAAGTCGAAATGTTGAGATTAATGTTGAAGTACAATCTTGAGAAAAAAGTCAAAATGACATGAAAAAAGTCGAAATGTTGAGAAAAAAAGTCAAAATGTCGAGGAAATAGTTAAAATTTCGTGAAAAAAGTCAAAATGTCGAGAAAAAAGTCAAAATTTTGAGGAAAATGTTGAGATTAAAAAGGAAAGGAAAAAGGAAGAAAAAACAGGAAAAAAGAAGAAAAAAAAGAAAAAAGAAAAAAAGAGAAAGAAAAAAAGGAAAAAAATAAGAAAAAAAGGAAAAAAAAAAGGTCAAACATTTTTGAAAAAGCTCCAGGAGCCACTAGGGCGGCGCTAAAGATCTGCATGTGGCTCTAGAGCCGGGGGTTGCCGACCCCTGGTGTAGATAAAGTTTCGGAATACTGCCATCATTCACACGGCACAATACTGTTCACAGTAATGGAGATATTTATTGTCTTCAAAACACATCAAGTTATACATGCATATATATGTATATATATATATATATATATGTATATATATATATATATATATATATATATATATATATATATATATATATATATATATATATATCATCATATTAATTGCACAAATGCTCAAGACAGAGGACTAACACAGTAGGACTTCAAAATAAATAATCACATGAAGGTAAGTGCTGATAGAAGTTAATGAGTAATTGATTGCTCAAAACAAAACAAAACAGCAAAAAAGAACAAGATACAAGGACACATTTACACAACATTTTGCTATCTCAAGTGGGTTTTTTAAACATTAGTATAGACAGTTTCTCACAGAAGAGTGTAGACCAGGATTTGCCTCTTCTTTTGTCTGCAACCAACTTACAAGGAGTTCAAACATCTTTTGCAATTAGCTTTATAAGCATGCTTCTTATATCTGCTTTATACAGTGACATCAAGTTTCATCTTTTTATTTGTATTATTTAAACACATCTTCCGTTTTATATCAACCCCGCATTATCACAACTGCATGGATTTCCCGGTATAAACTATAAAAAACTAAACTCATATGACCCGACAAATTGGTTTTAGTTTTTCACAGAAATCAATTATTAAAAGAAAAGCAAAGGTCCATGAATTGCATTTGCACAGTATGGTAGAGATTAAGCGGGAGGAGTCACATTAGGCCCAAAAGTTTGTAGAAAAAAATGTCACACTAATGTTGCTATACTTATCAGAACATGCAAGATCAAAAATATATAAATCTCAATAAGGTTGCCATTTAGTCGGCCTTTTACTCTCCCAGATCACCTCTCGCTTCCATACTTGCTTACAACTCCTTCTGATCACTTTCCTTTATCATTCCAACAACATTTCTGTTCAAATTGTACGGAAGAGTATTAGGGCCAGGCAGGAGAAAAATAAAAATAATATTTTAGAGGAGGAAGATTTTTTTTTCATTATGCACTTCGAGAAAAAAGTCGAAAAGTCGAGAAAAAAGTCAAAATTTCGTGAATAAAGTTGAAATGTTGAGAAAAAAGTTGAAATGTTGAGAAAAAAGTAGAAAAGTCGAGGTTAATGTTGAAGTATAATTTCGAGAAAAAAGTCAAAATGTCGAGAAAAAAGACGAAATCTTCGACTTTATTCATGAAATTTCGACTTTTTTCTCGAAATTGTATTTCAACATTAATCTCGACATTTCCACTTTTTTCTCGACATTTCTTGAAGTGCACAATAAAAAAAAATCTTCCCCTCTCAAATTTCTTTTCTCTTGCCTGGCCCTAATACTCTTCCGTATAAATTGTAATGTCTATAAAAAGTAGTTAAAGTTAAGAGAGACGCAGAGATAAAGAGCAGGAGCTACCAGAGGGAGAAGTGGGGGAGGAGGTGCCTGTACAAGGAAACTTTTCATTTAGTTTTGTCAGCCGCTGGAGCAGCCGCTGCTTCCGTCTGGACCCCGGCGTCTGTGGAGTGACGTTTCTGACTCTGAAATTTAAAGAGAAAATATTAAATGCTTGGTTACTGTATTAACTTACTGCTTAACAATATCTACCCGTACCTGAATCTTTCCCCTTATATAATCTGCCAGTGGAACAAGATTTTTTTGCTTGTAATGAGAAGATAAATCTTGTCCCACTGGCAGATTTTTCTACTTATTTCAGTGAAAATTTACTTGAAACAGGTGAAAATTGTCAAATAACAAGTTATTTTTCTGGTAATGACTCTTGTTTTAAGTGTAATGAGATTTTTTGACTAAAAATGAGACATTTTAACTAGAAATAAGACAAATATTCCTGGTAAGATTTTGAGTTTTTGCAGTGAAGGCACGCTGAGAATAAAATAGGGATCATTTTGTTATCTGCCTTTCCAACTGTTTTTTTTTTGTGAGCCCCAATCCAAGCCTTTAATGGATGGACATCTTCATCCACCACCAATTTATCTGACGCCTACAAATTCCTCCTGAATGTTTTAGCTTGTCTCTTTTCCTTGTATATCTTGCGTATCTTCTACAAACCTCAGCATGTCTCTATATTTGTTTGTGTCTTCAACTTCTGTTCATATTGTCTATTATGTTGGTCAGTGCAAACTGAAAATCCCCCGTATACCTGAATCTTTCCCCTCATTAGTCCATGTTCCAGACCAGATATCAGCACCACTCAAAGTGACAAAACATGCTTATCATTTTTGAAAATATCCATGTCTGTAGGTGATATTTTGGTATGATAACCTTCCTGAGTGGCAGCTGGATCATCCTGTATTTGCATGATAAAGACAGGTTTGTGACATTAGTGGCTGTTATAGTTTCATAGGAGCCTAATGATGGGTTAGGGTTACTCTAGGTTTAACCCAAACCAATGTGACTACAAATATGGCGCTGATTAGCATAAAGCTGTATAGCATGACTCTAGGGAAATGTAGTTCTTAGCTAATATTGTTTTTTTTCTCGCAGAGATGGAAGTTGTTAATACTAAAATAAGAGTGTACATAGTAGTTTAAGGGCATGATACACACATTTGCGTAAATATATTTTAAATATATAATTGTTAAATGTGTGAAAATTATTTATAAAATTTTTTTATGTGTTTCCCATTAGGGTTCAAAAATTGTATGACTTTTCTGGAAATGGGGTTGTCTGTGGTTCCACATAGAATGTATAGATATTTGTAGCAGAAATATATATTCAAAAGTGCTTGCAGAATGAAGAAAATGAGTGATTAATATCCCTGAGCACTTCTGGCTCGTTTACCTGCACTTCAACAATGGTCTTCTAGTTTAAGGCTCACAATGACCTGCAACAATGATATTTTATAAGTATATTATACATTTCCTGAATCCTTATGATCCTGTGAGTATTCCAGTTTTTGTATTTTGTGTCTCTGTTGTTCCTAGATGACACAGGGATAAAAGATTGTATATCATTTAGGGGAAAATGGTGTAAAAATGTGTGTTGTTTATAGTTTAAAGAGCTGCAGTGACCTCTATGTTGGTCAGAAAGATTCACATCTTAGCTTGAATGAATGCTTTACAGGTCCCCTTTAAAATGATACCAAATACAATATAGTGAAACATTGACAGATTTCCTGTACATGAGTCTAAACCAGGACATGCAGCAGCATCTATAGTGTAATTTTCTGAAGGGGGTGGTAACTTCATGAGCTGATAACTCTGATCCAGCTGCCACTCAGGAAGGTTATCATACCAGAATATCATCTATAGACGTGGATCTTTTCAAAAATCATAGCCTAAGTAAGTTTGGTCACCTTGAGTGGTACTGACTCTGGCTCATGGACTATATCAATATATAAGTGCAGAACCTGCTTCCTCTGAGTTAGAGGGCAAAGCAACATTGGTTTAGTGTAATAGTCAGTTTATCTGTACCAAACCACATATGAGTGGGCAAGTTGTGCAACATGGCGTTGCATGTAGGATGTGCTTTGTTCTCAGCCAGCAAGGCCTGCACCCAAAAACACAAGCCAAGTATCTGCTGCCATCTAGCGGCGGTAACACATACTGCAGAATACAGCCATTAAAAAAGTTATCAGCATAAGCAGTACTCCAGTTGTAAAAGAAAATCAGGGGGGTGGTGGATTTGATCATATGGGGACAGATAATTTGTGCTGATTACAAATAATATAATATATTACAAATAATAGCAGTGACCAAAACACCTGCAGAAATACTGCAGGAATGACATAGCAGCAGTTAAATGCAGCCTTCTGTAAGCTTTAAATATCCACTGGGCTTACATCAAATACATCAAAACACAACAATAAAAAACACTTTTCTGAACTTATCAATATGACTCTGTCCTTCACAGGATAAGTAACATGGATCACTGCAAAAACTCTAAATCTTAACAACAATATTTGTCTTATTTCTAGTTAAAATGTCTCATTTTAGTAAAATAAATCTTATTACACTTAAAACAAGACTCATCACTGGAAAAAAACAACAATTTTCACCTGTTTCAAGTAGATTTTCACTTGAAATAAGTAGAAAAATCTGCCAGTGGAACAAATTTTTTTGCTTGTAATGAGAAGATAAATCTTGTCCCACTGGCAGATTTTCTACTTATTTCAAATGAAAATTGTTAAATAACAAGTTATTTGAGCTAAGCTAGGGTAGCTTAGCTCAGACTGCGATCAGATCTCAAGATTTTGGTCGATTGCTGTTCATGTTTTGGATGGCTCCGTGCCGGTTTCGTGTTTTGTTTGTGGTTTTTTGTTGCAGATTTCCAGTGCTTGACGTGTGTCTCCGTGTGTTCCTGCTTCCTGGATTGGTATGCATATGTATGCGTATATATATGTATATATATTAAATATAGTAATAATGCACATATATATACCTTTGGTTTCTACCGTCATGGTATCAATCATTAATATGTGTGCAGACAAGGTAAAAAAAATTTTAAAAAAGTTATTTTTCTGGTGTTATTTTTCTGGTGATGACTCTAAATGTTGAAATAGCAGTAAAACCACATTCATTGATGAAATGACATAAGGGATGGAAAGGGGGGATGGCAGTTTTACAGGGGGGATGATTTGGACCGTTTTTATTTCAGGGGGGATGATTTGGACCGTTTTTATTTGATGCCATCCCCCCTCATCCCCCTCAACTCCAGTACTGAGCATAACCATTGTGCTGTTCCCATTCCTTTACTTTGCTTAATTCAGAATAGCATGCAATATTCTTGTGTCTCTCCTTTGTTGCCATCCTTAAAAGTGGGGGATATAAATCTGTGAGTTAAAAAGTGTGACAACAAAACAATCAGCTTGGTTTTTAAGCTGAAAAACTGAGGAAATTTTAACTCTTGCTATGTCCGCGATAATATAGAAATCCCCTTAAGAAAACATTCCTTCTCTTTTTACGTATCGTTACCAATTGCCCCTAAAGTCAAGGAAACCCACTTTAAAATAGCATCAGATATTTATCCTGTTAATGATTTGTTACACAGAAGGTTTAAATTAGAAGTTGATTCTTGTATATTTTGTTCTTCTGAGGCCGAGACCATTGAACATCTTTTTTTAAATTGCTCTTTAACAAAGTCCTTTTGGTCTGACATTCATAATTGGTTATCTTTAAAAATTTATGAAATTCCTAATTTTTCCTAACAATGATGTTATCTATTATATGGATAACTTGGATCCTAAATATTCAAACATTATCAACCTGGTGATTATTTTGGGTAAATATCATATTCACACTTGTAAGTGGAAATACTCTGTCCTTTACTATATTTTTTACATTTTTTTACCAACTACTTTAAATCTATGAAAAAGATTGATAATACGAATAGGGTCGCCAAGAAACTGTACAGGACTGTGTCAGAAAATTAGAATATTGTGATTTTCTGTAATGCAATTACAAAAACAAAAATGTCCTACATTCTGGATTCATTACAAATCAACTGAAATATTGCAAGCCTTTTATTATTTTAATATTGCTGATCATGCTTACAGCTTAAGAAAACTCAAATATCCTATCTAAAAAAATTTGAATATTCTGGGAATCTTAATCTTAAACTGTAAACCATAATCAGCAATATTAAAATAATAAAAGGCTTGCAATATTTCAGTTGATTTGTAATGAATCCAGAATGTATGACATTTTTGTTTTTTTGATTGCATTACAGAAAATAAAGAACTTTATCACAATATTCTAATTTTCTGAGACAGTCCTGTAGTAGAGAGAGCGAGATATTCATGTTTTAACAAGGTCTGGGGGAAAGTGATGCTCTCCTCACCAGATTTTTAAAGAACAAGTGGATGGAGTTTCTCTTCTCCAGTCTTTTGGGAACATGTGGTGCGTCCTCTCCAGCCTGAGAGGCCACGGAGGCCGGTTTGTTTTCTGCAGCAGCGTCTGCAGACTTGGCTGCTGCTGCTTTGGGCTCCTCCTTGGCTTTGGCTGCGTGAGCGGCTTCTGCTGCCGGAGGAGCAGTCGTCTTCTTGGGCTCAGCCGCCTGGAAATGTTACAATATATTCAGAAAACATTGAATCATGCCAGTCCTAGATCTACGGAAGAGTATTAGGGCCACGCAGGAGAAAAAAATACTTGAGAGGAGAAGATTTTCTTTTATTGTGCACTTGGAGAAAAAAGTCGAAATGTCGAGAAAAAAGTCGAAATGTCGAGATTAATGTTGAAATACAATTTGGTGAATAAAGTGGAAATGTCTCCTCTGGCCCATCAAGTCCAGTTAGCAGAGCGACTGACAGCTCTGCAGCAGCAGCCGTAACTAACTCACTAACTTACATCCTTGCACTGCAAAAACTCAAAATCTTACCAGGAATATTTGTCTTAGTTATTTCTAGTTAAAATTTTTTAGTCAAAAAATCTCAATACACTTAAAACAAGAGTCATTATCAGAAAAATAACTTGTTATTTGACAATTTTCACCTGTTTCAAGTAAATTTTCACTTGAAATAAGTAGAAAAATCTGCCAGTGAAACAAGATTTATTTTCTCATTACAAGCAAAAAAATCTTGTTCCACTGGCAGATTTTTCTACTTATTTTAAGTGAAAATCTACTTGAAACAGGTGAAAATTGTTGTTTTTTCCAGTGATGAGTCTTGTTTTAAGTGTAATGATATTTTGTTTTGACTAAAAATGAGACATTTTAACTAGAAATAAGACAAATATTCTTGTTAAGATTTTGAGTTTTTGCAGTGTGGAGTGTAACGTTAAGGGTAGCCTACGTTTCTGAAGTTATGTAACTGCATATGTGTTTCAAATCAATATCGTAAAGCCATTTCAACTTTATTCACAAAATTTTGACTTGATTCACGAAATGTTGATTTTTTTTCTCAACATTTCGACTTTTTCCTCAAAATTGTACTTCAACATTAATCTCGACATTTCAACTTTTTTTTCGACATTTCAACTTTTTTCTCGACATTTCAACTTTTTTCTCGACATTTCAACTTTTTTCTCCAAGTGCATAATGAAAAAAAAATCTTCCTCCTCTAAAATATTATTTTTATTTTTCTAATACTCTTCCGTATAGATCAGCCAAAGGTCCAGTGACTGCCGTGGAAGCTTTGCGTATGTATCATCAAGTGCAGGTGGACTTGAAGTGACATTAAGATGTATATTTGCTGTTAGGAGACAGTTTATCTTAGTGATCGCAGCATTATGTGGATCCTCACGTGCGTTCTTTTATGTTGTTAACATGTCGAATAGCAAACGGAGATAGTTCCGGTAAACAAGTTGATTAGAACATTTTTCCTAGGAGATGTAAATGAGGGCATTGCTCTGGTTAATCAGATGAGGTGAATTCTCTGTATTTACCAGTCCAGTAGTTTTCTTGAAGAGCTGAACTCCACTTGTGGAGGCTGCTTGGACTTTTGTGGTCATGTGATCTAACAGTACCTCAAATTCACATTAATCTGTTACTAGGCGTCAAATAAATCCACCAAAATACATGCCGAGAAATGAATGTTTTTCTTTTCTTTCTTTCTTTCTTTTGTGCGTTAACAGATTCAAATAATTGGGTTCTTACTTTGGGCTTGAAGAGGGAAAGGAAGGATGATTTTGAAGATAATTTCTTTTCTTCCTGGACAGGCGGTGGGGGTTCTGGCTTTGCAGTCGCCTCCAGAGTTCCTGCTTTTGAAGGGTCCACCTTCTTTTATGAAAACAGCACAGAGCAAAACACACATCATGAGATATTGACAAACTGAAGACGCGGTCGTGGATGAAGCTGACAGAGCGAAAGCAGGACCTGCCACCTGTGACAAGAAAGAGAGCGTAGAAGGGGAAAGCATCCAAAACCAAAACCTGAGAATAGTGAAGCCCTTACCACCGTTAACAAAAACACTAAAACACAAAATGCTGTTTTCTGTCGAAGGAAAGGGGTGAAAAAAGGAAGAAATAGAGAATTCACTAAATTTCCACCTTTAAGGAAACTGTTAGAGAATAACACTTTTTTTTTAAACTATTTTAGATCTTTTCTTGCTTAAAATAGTAAAAGATCTTTTATCTGTTACTCAAATATAAAGCCACAGAGAGATGAAAGCCAGTGCTGAACTCCAACGTGACAGCAAAAACCAGAAGCAGCTGGAAACAGCTGGTCTGCACCCGTTTCTAAGGAACACATTCTTAACATGTTAAATGCCCTATTTCAGACTTTAAAACTTTAAAATTGTTTTAAATGTTGCTTTAAACGATATCGTCTGATAAATGCAACCTGATCTCACAAAAATCCGTGAAATGCCCACGACCTCTCAGCACTATTTTCCGTGGCACCAACACGGAAATGGTATAATTCCGTGTGAGCACCACGGATATTGTACCATGCAAAGTCAATGGGATCCGTTGTCGTGATATATACACGGATTATTACATTATTATTATGTATATATTATTATTTATTATAGTGGCTAAGGTATGAGTTCTTGACGCGCAAGTTACTGTTTGTTACTGTCAGTTTGTAAAAGCATGTTTTTAACGCTGTTTTAACAGTGTTTTAATGGTGTTTTGATGATTTTTAACAGTATTTTGACAGCGAGTATTTAACCGTGTTTTCTAGTATTTAATGTAAATTTGAGTATTCAACCATGTTGTTTGCTGTCGCCATGACGACGGAGGTGGCGTTAGTGATGTGAAATTATTATTTTTCGCAAAAACCACAAGCGTTTCCTACTTCTAACCAATCATAAGTGGTGCAATAACCTAACCAGACCTTAACCAGAGCGTCGTTCAGCCACAAAATATCATTTTTAATGGCTTTTGAACCAGGAAGTGGAGACAGGCGATATTTAAATTCATTGTTTCTCCCATTCTGTCAAACACAGGGAATTCCCTGGGCATCCCCTCTACGTCATAGAGTGACGAGCGGAGATCCTGATCACGTGACGAGGCCCCGATCGCGGATCTGTTTTTATTTATTTATTTATTTTTTTATTTATAAACTTTAATTAACATTTCAATTTATGGATCGCGGATGTGTGGTCATTGATTACTGTTACGTGGAAGTAAACCGTTAAATATATTGTGCTTTTGAATGGTAAATATTAAAATAAACCGTACACAGGTACATTTACAACTTATATTGAATCCCTGTGAATACGTCAATGTCATTTACATGACGTTAAATTAAGTATCCTAAATAAACATATTTACAATTCCTTAACATACATCATCTCTATAAAATGTAGTTACTATTTCAGATGCAATACATAATAGATATATTCAATTGATATATGTTTTTTAAAACGTTTTTATTCGTTAGGGTTACTCTAGGTTTAACCCAAACCAATGTGACTACAAATATGGCGCTCATTAGCATAAAGCTGTATAGGATGACTCTAGGGAAATGTAGTTCTTAGCTAATATTATTTTTTTTTCACAGAAATGAAGGTTGTTAATACTAAAAAAAGAGTGTACATAGTAGTTTAAGGGCATGATACACACATTTGTGTAAATATATTTTAAATATATAATTGTTAAATGTGTGAAAATTAATTTTAACCATTAATATTATCCCATTAGGGTTCAAAAATTGTATGACTTTTCTGGAAATGGGGTTGTCTGTGGTTCCACATAGAATGTATAGATATTTGTAGCAGAAATATATATTCAAAAGTGCTTGCAGAATGAAGAAAATGAAGAAAATGAGTGATTAATATCCCTGAGCACTTCTGGCTCGTTTACCTGCACTTCAACAATTTGCTGGACCTCCACTGCTGCCTGCTGAGGTTCAGCCTTGTTTTCAATCTGACCAAATAAACCAAAGTCAAAGAAAAGCTCAAATTATGATTTGATGAAAATCATTCCTTTAAAAAAAACAAAAAAAAACAACAACAACCCCAAACTGAGAACTTTCCTTTCATTTACCTTCACTTCTATAACAGGATCTGGCCCCTCCACTGGTGTCTCCTGCAGAGTAAAACTACCTTTTATATTCGGAAAAAATGTAGATCTTGAAGATAAAGAGACAAAATACTTTAACTGTCCATCATATGAAGTGGTACAGTTGGTAATTGTTCTCGTGCTAATTCACATAGCAGTACCCAATGTGAACATTTAAAACTTGCTCATGTAGGTTCACATTTGCACCAAAATACATTTAGTCAGGATACTACGGTGGCCGAGACCCGCCATTGCTGAAAATAAAAGTAATGTTGCGAATATAAAGAAACCCTGCTGCAAATAAAATAAACCCCGCTGCAAATAAAAAAACTACGCAAATAAAAAAGCCACAACGGAAGTGAATTACCGGGGTCTATTTTCGCTGATGCACCGGTGTTTTTTACGTGAGAGGAGAAGAAGAAGATGAAGAGGACGTAAGTGAAAAGGAAGAAATAAGAAGAGCGAGGAATAAGAACAACGAACGAGAAAATAAGTGAAAAGGTTAGTGTTCAACTTCGCTACGTGTAATTTTTAAAGGAGCATGAGGCTCCTTTTAAGAAATGAGACTCTCTAGCACCACCCTTCACCACGACGGCCGTCGGGGGTACTGCAGCCAACAGTGAAGCCGGCACGGGAGAACGGGGAGAACGTGCATGCAGCGTCATGTGACGTCACATCCGCAGGACAGCGCGGGAAAATCAGAGTCCGAATTGCAGCACATTTTGCAGCACACAGCCTGTTCAAGGCAACGGAGAGATACACTAGAGGGCTCATTCTTTTTGGTTCGGAACACTTCATCTGACATTATTACTAACAAAAACTTAAAACGTATACAAATTTTTTTCATAAATCCTGCCTCAAGCTCCTTTAATGTGCAACACCGGTGCATCGGCAAAAATAGTCCCCGGTAATTCACTTCCGTTGTGGCTTTTTTATTTGCGTAGTTTTTTTATTTTATTTGCAGCGGCGTTTATTTTATTTGCAGCGGGGTTTCTTTATATTTTCAGCATTTCTTCTATTTGCAGCAGCGTTTATTTTTGTTTGCAGCGTTTATTTTATTTGCTAAGCGTTTATTTAATTTGCAGCGGCGTTTGTTTCTGTTTGCAGCGTTACTTTTTTTTATTTCAGCAATGGCCACCGTAGGATACCTTTAGATAGACTCTAAACTACCTGCACTTTAACAACTGGCTGCACTTCTACTTCAATAGTTAGTTGGGGGGCCTCCTTCATTTGCATTTTCTGCAGACAGTAAAGGAGTTTGTATTTTCATTTCAAACCAGCAGGTCATGGAAGAAATGTTCTCAGCTCCAAAGAAATGGCAAATTATGTGAAACCTGATACGTTAGCGTGGCAATGATTGCTGACTTATTTAATGAACAGGTTAACGGAGGAGCTGAGATTAGATTAGATGTGGCAGAGAGGAATATCCCTACAAAACCCAGGTGGCATTAGGTTTGCACAGAACCGTTCTAAGAGCTGAGGGTTCAAAATACTGTCCACAGATGAATGTAAATGCAACTGCAGTATTTAGAAAAACCTAAAACTATTTGAAGCATTTACAGGACTGTCTCAGAAAATTAGAATATTGTGATTTTCTGTAATGCAATTACAAAAACAAAAATGTCATACATTCTGGATTCATTACAAATCAACTGAAATATTGCAAGCCTTTTATTATTTTAATATTGCTGATCATGGCTTACAGCTTAAGAAAACTCAAATATCCTATCTCCAAAAATTAGAATATTCTGGGAATCTTAATCTTAAATTGTAAACCATAATCAGCAATATTAAAATAATAAAAGCCTTGCAATATTTTAGTTGATTTGTAATGAATCCAGAATGTATGACATTTTTGTTTTTTTAATTGCATTGCAGAAAATAAAGAACTTCTCACAATATTCTAATTTTCTGAGACAGTCCTGTATATGATCACAGTGAGAAATACAGTCTGTGAAGAAAGGTTTACTGCTGTGTTTGTTTGCAATGAAGGAAAACCTAAGATAAAATGGCTTTTTGATGCATGAGACTTGCATCTGTTACAGAGAACTCCTGCCTGGATGTAGAAGCTCACTGTTATAGTAAAATTAATGGTCCAAGCTGTGGGCATCAGTGTGTCAGAAAGGTGCTGGTTGGCACATTTTTGAAATGCCAGATAAATAGTCTCTCCTATCTTCCCCTCTTGATGACAATGCAAAGCTTATTGCCACCTATTTTGCCTTCATATCTTGTAGGCAGACTTTAGCATGACCATAATTTAATCAAATTTGCACTTTTTGATTGCATACAAAAATGTGGACTGAAGTACAAACTATGACTGTGTTTCCATGCATCAATAACCCTTTTAAAACCCGAATATTGGCAATAACACGAATTTGCACGGCCATGTAAATGCCAATAACTCCTTTGAATAACCAGAATTTGCTCATATTGGGGTTTTTAAAAACCCCAATATGACCCCTGGGTTACTCCTTTTAAAACCTGAATATTGGGTCATGTAAACACCAAACGGAATATCCCCATCAAACGGAACAGGAATTTGTTTTCTGCACATGCTCTGTTCACAAGGAATCCTGGTCTTTTGAGTCCAGGAAGTTCTTCTAAACACGGAGAAACCAAGACCAGGAGGAGACTAATCACTTCATAAATGTAATGAAGGATATGAACATTTCTGCATTTGTAGACGGTAGAAAGTACCGGGATAGAAGATTTACAAGAAGGTGAGTGAAAAGTTGCGTTAAGCAGCATTTGTTTTGAATTTGGATACAGGAAGAAGAAGCAGAAATGATGGTAATTGCGTCATGACGTTCTCCGTGCGTCGCTGGTTTGATCCAGATATCTTGAATGATTAATTACCATGGAAACGGAATATTCTGAATGTTTCAGTAACCGGAATATTAGCAATAACCCCAATTTTGACTGCATGTAAACGTAGTCAATGATGCTAATTTGGCAACCAAGGACTTTTAAAATGCATTTACAACTATATCCACTAAATGAATACCAATGAAAACTGCTGCTCCAGTTAAGAAACAACAGTTGACGAGTTTCTGCCACCCTGGGCTCGGTTAGTAACCGGATGAGCGATGGTCAGTTTGAGGGAGAATAATCTACTGTACCACTGGTCCTGGCCTGGCATTGGCTCCACTTGGTGAAGCACACTTGCCTTTGGGCGCCCTGGGTCCTAGCAGTACCTCAAATTTACAGGTTTCAAACCATGTTACAACTTACAATCCAATACATACAGTACTCGAGTTGAGGGGAATGAGGGGGGATGGCACCCCCCCTGAAATAAAAACGGTCCAAATCATCCCCCCTGTAAAACTGCCATCCCTCCTTTCCATCCCTTATGTCATTTCATCAATGAATGTGGTTTTACTGCTATTTCAACATTTAGAGTCATCACCAGAAAAATAACACCAGAAAAATAACTTATTTGACAATTTTCACCTGTTTCAAGTAAATTTTCACTTGAAATAAGTAGAAAAATCTGCCAGTGGGACAAGATTTATCTTCTTATTACAAGCAAAAAAATCTTGTTCCACTGGCAGATTTTTCTACTTATTTCAAGTGAAAATCTACTTGAAACAGGTGGAAATTGTTGTTTTTTCCAGTGACGAGTCTTGTTTTAAGTGTAATGAGATTTTTTTTACTAAAATGAGACATTTTAACTAGAAATAAGACAAATATTCTTGTTAAGATTGTGAGTTTTTGCAGTGATCCATTTTACTTATCCTGTGAAGGACAGAGTCATATTGATAAGTTCAGAAAAGTGTTTTTTATTGTTGTGTTTTGATGTATTAGATGTAAGCCCAGTGGATATTTAAAGCTTACAGAAGGCTGCATTTAACTGCTGCTATGTCATTCCTGCAGTATTTCTGCAGGTGTTTTGGTCACTGCTATTATTTGTAATATATTATATTATTTGTAATCAGCACAAATTATCTGTCCCCATATGATAAAATCCACCATCCCCCCTGATTTTATTTTACAACTCGAGTACTGAATACATAGCTGCAAAATACTAAAATTCTGCATGAATAACCATCCTTTTGAAACAGGAACTTAATCTTGCAACCTTGGCAGTAATGATTGTTTATTTACCTTTTGGCGAAAGAACCTGTTCAGAGTATCTTTGGCTGATTTTCCTTTTGAGGGCTCAGTTTGTTTCCCGGCAGCTTTGGGTTCCTCTTTCGACACCGGCTTTACCGGTTTGGCAGTTGCTTCTCCTTTGACTTCCATCTTGGGCGGCTCTGGAGGAGGAGGAGGTGGGACGGGCATTCCTTTGGGGGCTGCAGGGGGCTCAGATATCTGCGCAGCCTATTCATGACAGAGAAAGGAAGTTCAACTCATCGTTTGAAACAGAAAGTCAAAAGAAGCCGTTTATAGGCCAAGTATGAGACAGTGACGGCAACTTAGATTTTGCTCTAGCATCAGTTATTAAAAAGTGAACTGCACTGTAAAACCTAACAGTACATCTTAATAACAGAAGTAAGTTGAAATAACTTAAACTTTGGAAAAAGTTGTGGTCACTCATTGCCATCAGTTAAGATAACTCAAAAATGAATTAAATAAATGTTTGAAGCTGGTATAAGATGTCTGTGTTTGTATTGTGTTAAAGCAACTTAAAGTTGAGTTATTTAAGTTATGACAACTAAAATGGTAAAAAAATAGGCAATCGGTTTCCTAAAATGAATTGAGGAGCTAGAAGTTGTGACCACTAGAATGTGATCATTTAATGTAGAGGAATAAAACTGAGTAACTTGAACTTAAAGGAGCATGAGGCTCCTTTTAAGAAATGAGACTCTCTAGCGCCACCCTTCACCACGACGGCCGTCGGGGGTACTGCAGCCAACAGTGAAGCCGGTGTTCTGCCAAAAAGTGATTGCCTGCCAGAATCTGATTTCTCCCCTGAAAATGGGTCTTTTTACCTGCCAAAAATTGATTGAAGGCCAAATACAATGAATGAAAGGTTGTTTCTACCTAAATATGATTTGATCTCATTCTTGAGCTTCATAATAAAAACACTAGAGCTCACAGGATTGTTTTTAATTCTTTTAAAGGACCATTACAACACAAAATAAGCATTTTCACCTGCCAAAAATTGATTGAAGGCCAAATACAGTTAATGAATAGTTGTTTCTGCCTAAATATGATTTGATCTCATTCTTGATCTTCATAATCTGAAAATCTGATGTTTTAGCGCTATCGTTCAACGGGCTGCTGTGCGCGCTCCCGCGGCCAGAAATCAGAAGAAATCAGATTCTGGCAGGCAATCACTTTTTGGCACAACACCGGCACGGGAGAACGGGGAGAACGCGCATGCAGCGTCATGTGACGTAACATCCTCAGCCCAGCGCAGGAAATTTGGGACCGAATTGCAGCACATTTTGCAGCACACAGCCTGTTCAAGGCAACGGAGAGATACACTAGAGGGATCATTCTTTTTGGTTTGGAACGCTTCATCTGACATTATTACTAGAAAACTTAAAATGTATACGAATTTTTATCATAAATCCTGCCTCAATCCTGCCTCAAGCTCCTTTAAGTGCTAACATTTATGTAAAGAAGATTCAATTAAGTTAGTCTGGCTTGATGCAAATTAATACAATCAACACTTTTTAAATAAGTCTGAAGGAAATACTACATATGAGTGTATAATACGTATTAGTTTTAAGTTCAGTTTACTGAATGAAATGGTACTATCAAATGTATTTCACCAAGTTACCTTAACAATAAATATTTGAGTTACTTGAACCTCAATGGAATATTTTTTTACACTTGAATTATTTGAGTTAATAAACTTAAATGGTTTTCGGCAAACAGTTTGAGTTCAACTAACTTATCAGGTTTTACAGTGTGCAAGTTGTGTTTGTCAAATCAGCACTTGCTCACAGTTGTGGTTGCTGCAGGCTGGAGCTCCTTCGGGGACTATTTTGCAGCAAAGAAAAGGAAGCAGTTAGAAGTGAACAATAATAATAATGGTAAAAATAAGGCATGGATATGTTAGTGATGGCAGTTTACCGTCTTGGTAAAGATGTCGTTAAAAAGTGCCAAAAAATACAACTTTCAATAGCAGTTACCAGAGTAGTAGCAGCCCTTATTCATTGATCATATGACATAACAATTACACATTTGGAAATGGAAATATTATGTGTCAAGTTGAAGTTAGGATAATAATGTTTTTTTTTCTTCTGTTTTTCACCTGATCTTTTGAGGCATCAGGTGCAGCTGTTTCTTTTTTGGAAGTTTTAGTAGTAGTCACCTGTGAAACAATGGGGTGAAAATGAAAATGAACCATCAAAGCAGCAAAAATAAGAAAAAAGTAAGTCAAGTGTAAGCAATAATTAATCACCAGGGTCATCTCTGTGGCCTAAGGGCTGCACCTTAAACATCGCAAAGACACACTGCAAAAACTCAAAATCTTAACAAGAATATTTGTCTTATTTCTAGTTAAAATGTCTCATTTTTAGTCAAGAAAAATCTCATTAGACTTAAAACAAGACTCATCACTGGAAAAAACAACAATTTTCACCTGTTTCAAGTAGATTTTCACTTAAAATAAGTAGAAAAATCTGCCAGTGGAACATGTTTTTTTTTGCTTGTAATGAGAAGATAAATCTTGTCCCACTGGCAGATTTTTCTACTTTTCTACTTTTCTAGGTGAAAATTGGCAAATAAGTTATTTTTCTGGAAACTCTTGTTTTAAGTGTAATGAGATTTTTTGACTAAAAATGAGACATTTTAACTAGAAATAATACAAATATTCTTGTTAAGATTTTTAGTTTTTGCAGTGCAGAGGATACTATGTAAGAGTATTAGGGCCAGGCAGGAGAAAAATAAAAATAATATTTTAGAGGAGGAAGATTTTTTTTTCATTATGCACTTCGAGAAAAAAGTCGAAATGTCGAGAAAAAGCTCGAAAAGTCGAGATTAATGTTGAAGTAGAATTTCGAGAAAAAAGTCGAAATGTTGAGAAAAAAGTCGAAATTTCTTGAATAAAGTTGAAATGTGGAGAAAAAAGGCGAAATTTCGTCTTTGTTCACGAAATTTCGACTTTTTACTCGAAATTGTATTTCAACATTAATCTCCACATTTCGACTTTTTTCTCGAAGTGCACAATAAAAAAACTTTCCACTCTCAATTTTTTTTTCTCTTGCATGGCCCTAATACTCTTCCGTAGGATACAGTTAATGCAAACGAGAAAGAAAAATAATCCTTTCCATAAAACAGAAGCCTTTCAGGCCTTCGGGCCTTTATGGTGCGTTAGCTGAGGCAGACAGAGTGCACACTGAGCTCCCTGACAGAGCACGTACAGTACATGCGCTGTCATTGTGACGGCCATTGTGCTCTGGAGACGGCGTAGGCCTGCCCTCGCTCCATCTTCACCAATCTACACTTCCAGGCGCACAGGCCTCCCTTGTGAGCTCACACTAAGGGAGGAACAATAGGCCACCACATCCCCGCATGTTCAAGGGCTTGTTTAGTATGGAGCTGGGGCAATGGTAACTCTTTAAAACGGCAGGAATCCAAAAGACAGCATGATGAAGAGGAAATACAAGAGCTGCTTGTTGTAGGTTTTCCATCAGGCTCAGTAATCATGGCAGATCTGGTTATGGATACCGTTACTGCTGTATATTTAAAACATTCCTCTAAATAGAAGGAGGGGGTTTATAAATACACGACTGTCTCAAGAAAATTAGAATATTGTGATAAAGTCCTTTATTTTCTGTAATGCAAAAATGTCATACATTCTGGATTCATTACAAATCAACTGAAATATTGCAAGCTTTTTATTATTTTAATATTGCTGATCATGTCTTACAGTTTAAGATTAAGATTCCCAGAATGTTCAAATTTTTTGAGATAGGATATTTGAGTTTTCTTAAACTGTAAACCATGATCAGCAATATTAAAATAATAAAAGTCTTGCAATATTTCAGTTTGTAATTAATCCAGAATGTATGACATTTTTGTTTTTGTAATTGCATTACAGAAAATCACAATATTCTAATTTTTCTGAGACAGTCCTGTATGTGAACTGAACTTTGAACTAGTTCATGAAAAGTATGAACTTTGCCTATGCCTTTTATTATTTTAATATTGCTGATCATGGCTTACAGTTTAAGAAAACTCAAATATCCTATCTCAAAAAATTAGAATATTCTGAGAATCTTAATCTTAAACTGTAAGCCATAATCAGCAATATTAAAATAATAAAAAGCTTGCAATATTTCAGTTGATTAGTAATGAATCCAGAATGTATGACATTTTGTTTTTTTTAATTGCATTGCAGAAAATAAAGAACGTTATCACAATATTCTAATTTTCTGAGACAATCCTGTATAAATACACATCAAACTAAACTGTAAGTCCTCATTGTTACATTTTTATGATTATTTCTCCCTTATTAATCAGATTACTTAACACCTCAGTCTCAGTCAAGCTTCACACAATACCAGGAATACGCTATAACCAATAGTTTGGGCCTTCTTTTTTTTATATTGGACTACTGAAATTATTCATTTTACTAGTTCAGAGAGCATTATAATTCAATAAAATAATTAGTAATGTCAGTATTAGTCAAAGGTTTCTCCAATCAAACCACTTACTAGTGTTTTGAAGAAGTTCATAACTGGATTATCTTCTGGGTTCCTCTCCTCTTGGCTTTGGTTTCCGTCCTCAGCGTCAGGAGCCGGCTCTTCCTCTGGACTGGAGTCTGGAGTCCCAGTCTGTGCCTCCGGCGGGGATTCAGAGTCCTGCTTTAGGTGAGATGTTTCCTGTACACCACAAAGAATTAGCCTTTGAGAATGATATTAGTGCGGCGGAGCTGACAGGCGAGCAGTGAGCGTCTTAATCGCAGCATTGAGATGAGAGCACAATTCCAACCATGCCTCTGCCTACTCGGGGCATCGCCAACAATCACCCTTTCATTAACGCCACTGTCCCACCCCTCACTCATTGATATTCAACAATGTGACAGAGTTATGCCCAGAGAAATGTCAGGGGAGTCAAGCACCTTGCTGTTTCTTTAGGGTTAGTGTCTTTAATATATCTGGGCAGATTTTTTCATTTATTTCGCTTTTGCTTCGGTATGTCAGTGTGAATATATTAGTTCAATCAGATAAAGCTTTTGTGACTTTAAAGGAGTATTTTTTTTCCTTAGATTGTCATGTAAATTAAAGCTGCACCTCGCACTCATGACCACTGTCCCCCATAAGCATATCAGACATGACACCACCCACGATTTCCTATGTCAAACCATTCAAAAGTTATGGCAGAAAATAGGAACTATAAAATATCGACCAATCAGAAGAAGAGGCGGGGCTAATTTGCACCAATTATGGTAAAGGACTCAATACCGAGTCCGATGACACCACCCACGACTCTTTATGTCAAACCATTCAAAAGTTATGGCAGAGAAAAGTATTCTAGGGGGCGCTGTTGAGCCATTTTGCCACGCCCATTAATGCAAACCATGAAATATCAAATTTATCGCCAGGCCTGGCTTGCCTTCAAAATTTGGTGACTTTTGGGGAACTATCAAATATGGACCAATCAGATGAAGGGTGGGCGCGCTTTTTTGGCGTCTAGCGTCGCCACGGTAACGCTTTTGAAAGAGAAAAGTAATGCGGGTAGTCGCAAGATGGAGACGCACATTTTGATGTATAACACATCTGGGTACACGTTACGGTTCGGTCTCTGAAGGGCTCAAGAAATGGCATAAATTCCGCTAAAATTACACGATTAATTCAAAATGGCCGACTTCCTGTTGTGTTTCGGCCATGGTCGAAAGAGGTCGGATTTTTTTCTTTCCTTTTTCTGAACACATTCACTGGCTACTCTCAGGAGGGAAGGACAGTTTCACCCAGTATAACAATAAATGTGCAATAAATGTGTGTTTCCCCACTGTGGGACTAATAAAGGAATATCTTATCTTATCTTAAATGTTTTTGAATACGATTACAGACTATACCTTTAATTCAAAATGTTCAAAATGGCCGACTTCCTGTTCGGTTTCGGCCATGGCGCCAAGAGACTTTTCTTTAAGTTGTCCCATGATACAGGTGTGTACCGATTTTCGTGCATGTACGTCAAACCGTATTGTGGGGCTTGAGGCACAAAGTTTTCTAGGGGGCGCTGTTGAGCCATTAGGCCACGCCCATTAATGCAAACCATTAAATATCAAATTTTTCGCCAGGCCTGGCTTGGGTGCAGAATTTGGTGAGTTTTGGGGCACGTTTAGGGGGGAAAAAGGCCCTCCTTTTGTCAGAAGAAAGAAAGAAAGAAAGAAAGAAAGAAAGAAAGAAAGAAAGAAAGAAAGAAAGAAAGAAAGAAAGAAAGAAAGAAAGAAAGAAAGAAAGAAAGAAAGAAAGAAAGAAAGAAAGAAAGAAAAATTCCTACAGATACAATAGGGCCTGTCAGTGCTCGGGCCCTAAATATAAACAATATCTATGATTAGAAGATACTCCTCTTTATTACCACCACTTACACTCCGACAGGTTATTCTAACCTTGGTATTATCACACCTTGACTACTGCTCAGCTATCTGGTCAAGTGCAGCGAGAAAAAAATGTGAACAAAGTTCAGACAGTGCAGAATAAAGCAGGTCCTTGCACTCGGGGTTCTATGAGAAAAGGTGTTGACCAAATGCATTGTGATCTTGCCTGGATGAAAGTAGAGGACAGATTAACACGTAACTTACTAACATTATTCAGCAACATAACTGTTACTAAACAACCAAAATGCCTGCACTCAAAAATAACCTTTTCCCAAGACAGACATGAGCACAGGACAAGACAAGTTAGTTGGGGTCATGTTTCCATTCCTTTACCAAGATCAAATGCAATGAAAAGAACTTCTATGTACAGGTTCATCTCACAGTGAAATTATATGAATAATGAATAATACATTTTCACTTGAAATAAGTAGGAAAATCAGCCAGTGGGACAAGATTTATCTTCTCATTACAAGCAAAAAAATCTTGTTCCACTGGCAGATTTTTCTACTTATTTCAAGTGAAAATCTACTTGAAACAGGTGAAGATTGTTGTTTTTTCCAGTGATGAGTCTTGTTTTAAGTGTAATGAGATTTTTTTACTAAAATGAGACATTTTAACTAGAAATAAGACAAATATTCTTGTTAAGATTTTGAGTTTTTGCAGTGATCCATGTTACTTATCCTGTGAAGGACAGAGTCATATTGATAAGTTCAGAAAAGTGTTTTTTATTGTTGTGTTTTGATGTATTTGATGTAAGCCCAGTGGATATTTAAAGCTTACAGAAGGCTGCATTTAACTGCTGCTATGTCATTCCTGCAGTATTTCTGCAGGTGTTTTGTTCACTGCTATTATTTGTAATATATTATATTATTTGTAATCAGCACAAATTATCTGTCCCCATATGATCAAATCCACCATCCCCCCTGATTTATTTTTACAACTCGAGTACTGGTTAATGGTGTAGTGTTTCTTCAACAGGAACAGTTGAAAGCATGAAAAGGCCATGCCAGTGGTCCTTTTACTGTTTTCACATTTTACATAAGACTCATGCTGTGTGATGCTTTCTCACTCATGGAATATGGAAACCCGTGTTCATCCCTGGCCTGCAGTTGGTCTACGTGGGTTAGCTGAACACTAACATAGGCTACATTGTTTCCCATCCACAGCATATGGTAGTTAGCCTGTAGCCAGTTTATACATGTGCATGTTTTTCCATGAGGAATGTCAAATAAAGACACACAGTAGGCTAAAGACAGAAAGAAAGCAGAAAGTTGGAATTTTTGTTGTCAGCAACTGTGATAAATTGTCCTCAGATAACATTAATTTACAGGAACCTTTGCTCCGGACGATGGTTTATGATGGTGAGACAGTAAAGAAGAGACTGAATTCAGAAAGAAAATAAAGGTTTGTTTTTTGTGCTCCCCAACTGCTATTTAGTTTTTTGATCTGCGAGTGGTGATCTTTCAATAGCTGCAATCTTTGGATTCTTATTTTTCATTTGATTTTATTTGGGGTGAGGGAAATATCAACCCAATGTTTTTGCTTGTTTCTATGGTATTTACTTGCACTCCTCTCATGCATACTGCATACTGCATACTGCATACTGCATACTGCATACTGAGGATGACCAGAGTTGTAGGCTAATTGGAGATTAGATGGAATTACAAAACTCATCTTGTACCCTCTTTTTTTTTTTTGAGTGTCTAGCCGAGTTATCTGACAAGTATTTCACCTTAACGCTGAAGGAAGAAAAGAAATTTGCCTGTGAACTTGCACTTGTGAAATCCATTAAAATGCATAACTCCTTGTCAGAGATGCAGGAAGCCAGTCCTGACTGGATCCCAGCATTCTTAAATGCACCGCTCGAGCAACAGCCTTCGACAAACAGAATGTCAGTTCCTTCTTTAAGACTGTGGAGGCCGCGATGACGAGGACCATGGATGAGAGCCGGGTGTCACCCCTGTGCAGACACCAAACACAGGGGTGGCCACTCTTCCGTAGTGGTCATTTCCTAAGGCTTGATTTAAGAAAGTGAGTGTTGCTATTCGGAGGAAGAGGAAGACCAGGATCCTGACAGCCAAACCACTAAAAAAGGCTGTTGAGGAGTAAAAGGCAGGAGCAAGGAAGAGGCTTTTCAAAGGACACAAGAAGCCACAACAGGAGAGTCCAGGAAGTTACTTGTAAAAGTATAAAGAGAGATCAGCAGCTCCTCAGTTTGAATCAGATGAAAAAGTCTCCTGCCTCGTCTGTTCCAAACCATTTTCAAATAACTGGCTAAATGAGGTTCGGGTTCAGTGCATTTATTGCAAAAAATGGGCACATGAAATATGCTCTCTGGACATTACTGTCTGTATCTGCCAGAACACTGACTCATTCCATTCCTATTAAAACACACGTTACTTTACAAACTGTTCATGACTCATGTAGGGACATTAAATGTGTTTAAATGTACATCTCTCTGTCTCTCTCTGTCCCAGTTTGCTGTCGTAGTGTCCTTGGGCAAGACACCTTACCCACCTTGCCCCGTGTGAATGTGTTTGATATTGGTGGTGGTCAGTATTTCAGTTGTAATAATCCATTTTGAACTATGTGAGCTATGTGTAAACGCTTTAAATATCCACTGGGCTTACATCAAATACATCAAAACACAACAATAAAAAACACTTTTCTGAACTTATCAATATGACTCTGTCCTTCACAGGATAAGTAACATGGATCACTGCAAAAACTCAAAATGTTATCCCCCCTCATCCCCCCTCAACTGCAGACAGTACTGCTTATACCCACCTATATTTCATGGTATACCAGCTGTAGGGAATACGTCATAGTTTAAATCCCTACGTACGTTTTGTTTTCATCAAAAAAGCAGAAGATATTACTAGACACCTCCATTGAATAAAGGAATAAATCCCTTACCTGCTGTGGCTCAGTGGGAAGCTGACCCACGTCCACCTGATCTTCCCCTGACGTCTCTTTCTCTCGTTCCAGAACCTTGTCTTTATCAACTGCACGAGCTGCTTTCTTTTTGAACAGTTTTCCAAACAGGTGAGCCTTTCCTTCCTTGGCCGTGGCGACCTCCTCCTCCTCCTCCTCCTCCTTGGTGATTATTTCAGAAATAACCGATGGAACTTCCAACTCAACCTTCCCATTGTTGCTTGATTCTATTACAAGGGTTGGAGATTGGGGCCCGTCGTCCGGGTGGACAATGACGTTGCTCTTAACTGCAAAGATTAAAAAAAAAAAAAAAAAAAGACAAAAACGTGCTTGCAATGCAAAAACTCAAAATCCTACCAGGAATATTTGTCTTATTTAGAGAAAGATGTCACTGTCTTACATAGACTAGCCCATGTTTACTTCATAAAGAATTACAAAAGTTGATATCATGTTAGTCGGTAGTAAATGTTGCATGAAAGTAGCTTTAAAATCAAATATGATTCGATGTCCAGTAGAGATACGTTAGTTATTATTGAACAAAATCAGTGACAGAATCACAGTCTTTAACTTATAGAAAGTTTGTGAAGAAAGAGTTGCTTTGGCTCTATATTTTGAGTCTGTGTACCCACACTGCAAAAACTCAAAATCTTAACAAGAATATTTGTCTTATTTCTAGTTGAAATGTCTCATTTTAGTAAAAAAAATCTCATTACACTTAAAACAAGAGTCATTACCAGAAAAATAACTTGTTATTTGACATTTTTCACCTGTTTCAAGTAAATTTTCACTTGAAATAAGTAGAAAAATCTGCCAGTGGGACAAGATTTATCTTCTTATTACAAGCAAAAAAATCTTGTTCCACTGGCAGATTTTCCTACTTATTTTAAGTGAAAATCTACTTGAAACAGGTGAAAATTGTTGTTTTTTCCAGTGATCAGTCTAGTTTTAAGTGTAATGAGATTTTTTTTACTAAAATGAGACATTTTAACTAGAAATAAGACAAATATTCTTGGTAAGATTTTGAGTTTTTGCAGTGTGGGTACACAGACTCAAAATATAGAGCCAAAGCAACTCTTTCTTCACAAACTTTTCTATAAGTTAAAAACTGTGATTCTGTCACTGATTTTGTTCAATAATAACAAACGTATCTCTACTGGACATCGAATCATATTTGATTTTAAAGCTACTTTCATGCAACATTTACTACCGACTAACATGATATCAACTTTTCTAATTCTTTATGAAGTAAACATGGGCTAGTCTATGTAAGACAGTGACATCTTTCTCTCCAGAGTCAACATTACAGCTCTTAGACAAACTCCAGAGCCACTGGGAATGGCACAGCATTAATAATGTCATTGCAAAAACACAAACCACACCACCGTAGCTCAAATTGTCCCTTCTTGTGAGTGTCTGAGGCTACGCCTACTGTTGACATTAGGGGACTGAAGATAGAGCCCAGATGGGAGTCACTGTGTTTGCAGAGTATTATCACAATGTGACTGACTCATCTAATGTCGACATTAAAAAGATCAGCTGGTTTAACCTGTAATGTGTTGCATTTACACAACTAAATATAGTAGAGTGGGTTCAAAACAATGTTTTTGATATTTATACATAAGCAGAGAGGTGGTAGTAACGAGTTACATTTACTCCGTCACATTTACTTGAGTAAGTTTTGGGAAATGTTGTACTTTTAGGAGTAGTTTTGAATCACTATACTTTTTACTTTTACTTGAGTAGATTTGTGAAGAAGAAACTGTTCCTCTTACTCCGCTACATTAGGCTACGTTGAGCTGTTACTTTTCTTTTATCCCTTTTATCCACGTACGCGTTAATCTCATGACATCACTGAGTGATTCTTTGGTAAAAATGTTTGTTTTTGCATGTTTTGTCACATTTACACAGACTCAAACACACACAGAGTTTCTATGAGTTCATGTTTGTTCTAGTTCTGCCTGGTTAAAAAAGAAAAGTACAAAGGCTGGAAATGTTGTGCTACTTGTGCTTAATTAATTTTTTTTATTTTATTACTTATTAAATTACTTGAATTTACTTTTAGATTATTTTAATTTAAGCTATTTTTTTATTTTTTATTAATTTAAATTTATTTTATTATTTTATTAATTGAATTCACCTGAAGATGATTATTTTGTACTTTTGTCTGTTTGAATGGTTGTGTTAAAAAAATAAATCAGCGTTACTCAACAGTTACTCAGTACTTGAGTAGTGTTTTCCACCAAGTACTTTTTTACTTTTACTCAAGTCATTATTTGGATGACTACTTTTTACTTCTACTTGAGTCATATTATTCTGAAGTAACAGTACTTTTACTTGAGTACAGTTTTTGGCTCCTCTACCAGCTCTGTACATTGGTGTCTGCATTTATGTTTCACATTCACAGGACAGTTCACCCATTAACTTGTACACATTCTCTCTCTCTTACCATCCACATCCAGCCCGTTAGACGTGATGTTTGTCGAGAGACCGTTTACTGACCCGTTTTCATGCTTTTCACCAATAGTCCCATTCTGCAAAGGAAAAATGTAATATATTTATATCTGTTGTCTCTGCAGTTAACCAGACACTGATGATCATGAGATGAGCATGGGTTTGCACGGTAAACAGACGACTGCGTAGCAGCAACCATGCACTGCTTCCTTCTGCAACCTGATGGTGGCGAGGAAGCATTCAAGGAAGTTACAGTCTCACAGGTGTTTTGTGTATTTTTGTAAGCTTTTACCTCAGCTACTTCTATGTTATGTGACTGCTCGTTTCCCATATTTGTCCCAGTTGGGCCTTTCACCCCTGAAAAATTCCAGCAGAAAAACAAAAACAAAAAAAAAAGACTGGTTATGTTGCACTGAGAAGCAAAAATCAAAGATACGGTACAAATACAGGACTGTCTCAGAAAATTAGAATATTGTGATAAAGTTCTTTATTTTCTGTACTGCAATTAAAAAAACTAAAATGTCATACATTCTGGATTCATTAAAAATCAACTGAAATATTGCAAGCCTTTTATTATTTTAATATTGATGATTATGGCTTACATTTTAAGATTAATATTCCCAGAATATTCTATTTTTTTTAGATAGGATATTTGAGTTTTCTTAAGCTGTAAACCATGATCAGCAATATTAAAATAATAAAAGGCTTGCAATATTTCAGTTGATTTGTAATGAATCCAGAATGTATGACATTTTTGCATTACAGAAAATAAAGGACTTTATCACAATATTCTAATTTTCTGAGACAGTCCTGTATTTATTTCAAATTTTAAGAGTGATTCTGGCATTTTGCATAGGACTGCAAATGTTAGTGTAGTCGTTAGATTATTCAAATATCTTACCTTGTTACACCCTTGTAAGTCAGATAATTGATATCCTCTTCAAGACAGAATTACGTTTGGCAGGGAGATGCAGTCCTGGCTCACCTGAGTCCAGGAGTTGTTTTATGAGGCTGTTTCCTGTGTGCTTTAGGATGGGTGTGACTGGTTTTAAGCAATCAGCTGGATTCCCTCCAGTAAAGGCGCATGGTCTTCCCCACAGAGTTTTGCTGCTCTTTCAGTTAAAAGGACGAGATTAGCTCATGCTCTTTGTGAATTCTCCAAACAAACCCAAACAAGAGTATAATGAAATGTACTCTGTACTCAACTGCAGCGTGTTAACGTGGTGCAGCAGAGTTTAGTTGACAAATATCATGGAGGGTTAACAGGATCTGTTTGAAGGATATTGACCTGGAACACATGTAAGCTGGAAAAACCAAAACACAAGTGTTTGCACTTATAATACGGAAGTACGAGGGCCAAACTAAGACCAAAAAAAATTAGAAACTACGAGAATAAAGTCATAAAATTACGAGAGTAAAGTCATAATGTTGCGAGAATAAAGTCGTAATAGAATAAAGTCGTAATATTATGAGAATAAAGTCGTAATGTGAGAATAAAGTCGTAATATTATGAGAATAAAGTCGTAATGTGAGAATAAAGTCGTAATATTGTGAGAATAAAGTCGTAATATTGTGAGAATAAAGTCGTAATATTACGAGAATAAAGTCATAATATTACGAGAATAAAGTCGTAATATTACGAGAATAAAGTCGGAATTTATGAGAATAAAGTCGTAATATTATGAGAATAAAATGTATGACAACTCTAACAGGAAGAGCTTCTTCTCCCTGTGTTAAAATGAGGAATATTGAGCATCTTGTGAAGTTATATTTATATATTTATAATATATTTAATATTACAACTTTATTCTCAAAATATTACGACTTTATTCTTGTAATATTATGACTTTATTCTCGTAATTTCCATTTTTTTGTCTTAGTTTGGCCCTAATACTCCGTCGTATAATACGAAAGCATATTGCATTCACTTGAGAAAAAGAAATCTGCTCTGTTTTTCTGAATTAACGAGATAATTATATCAGAATTCTGAGAGAAGTTTTAATGAAAAAAAAATAGCTTTCCGTCTGAACAACCGTCCTGAGGTTCCTGCGCAAAGTCGACAAACTAATAACAATACCATCTATATAACTTAAAGACAAGAGTATCTCCTAATGTTTCAAACCAAAAGCAAAATAAAACTGGATTAAACTGGATTAAACTGTACAGGTGGAACATGTTTGTTTCCATGAAATCCAGCTCTCAAGTGAATGAAGCTTCTTGCAAGTTGTGAGGTATCTGCTTAATTCAGAAAAACACAAGTAATCATTAAGTTTATGACACTTATTGATCTTGATCATTTGCACCATGAAAAATATATTGCATTGTACTGTTTTATTTGATTTAAAAAGCCTTTTACCTGTAAAGTATTGGCTTTCTTTTTGCTGTTAATCAAGGCAGAAGGCTTCCTTCCATCTTTTCTCCCTTCTTTCCTCCCTTCCATCTTTTCTACCTTTCCTACTTCCTTCCTTCTTTCCTTCTTTTCTCCTTTCTACCTTACTTCCTTCTTTCCTTCCTTCCATCTTTTCTTCCTTCCTTCATTCCTTCTTTTCTCCCTTCACCCTCCCTTGACCCAAAGACAGCACAATGGTTAAGTGATTGAAAAAAAAAACTGTTTAAAATACTATAAAATGTGCATTATCCATTGAATGTTTCATGGCAAGACTTGGAATCCAAGAGCACAATGTCCCGATTGTGTGTTTAAGCCTGCACACTGAGGTGGGCGTTGGATTCCCCTGTTTGGACCGTGCACTTATGACTTCATGCAAAGGCTGCAGCTGAACGACTTCAGTCAAGCTCTTCATCAAGTACCAACGCAGAACAGCCTACTACATTTACTGAAGGCACAATCCCTACAAAAAGGCCATTGATCTTAAGACATAAAACTGCAATTATTCAACATAGGCCTAAAGAATTTGACTCTCCGTGTTACTGTAAGGATGAGGACACTGTCTAACAGTTTGATGTGCCTCTGATGTCTGGCAAAAAAAGAAAAGGATTAATAGTGCTCATGCTTCGCAGATGTATTCAGTAAATATTTGATCTTGGGTGCAGTACTGTGTGCTATCCAAATATACACAGAGCAGCAGTTCCGGTTGATATTGTATCTACTTTGGCAAGTCTACACATTTTGTTGTCATGGTAAATGATATCATTATTTTCAACAGACCAAATGGACAACCTCTTGACATTTTGCAGCCAGATTATTCACCTGGAACCAGCTGCATGCTGTTCATTTGACAAATACGTATTTTAATGCCAACTTGTACCGTTCCGATGCTAATAGAAAAGAAGGTGAACAGAAATTGATTAAAGATGTGTACATAGATTATATTTTTGAAATATCTGGAGCAAAATGTGAAAAAGTAATATGATAGGGATATAATCTGGATGCATTTGATGCAAGGCCGGTTCTAGGGGGGGGCAGGGGTGGGCTGTGTCCACCCAAACGTGCGTCCTGCCCACCCAATCAAAGTTATGGGGATCCTTTATTTTTTTATAATTTAATTTTTTTTATATATATATATATATATATATATATATAAAAATATCACAAAATATCTGTACCATTTCTGATTGGGTGGGCACTGCGCATCATTTTTAGACAGAACAATGAACGCATACCGGAAAAGTTGTGTCTCGGAGACGTGAGACGTGTTCAGAACAGCAGACACACTGAAGGCTGATTTATGGTTCCGCGTTACACCAACGCAGAGCCTATGGCGTAGGGTACGTGGCGACGCACACCGTTCTTTGCGCGTCGCTGCGTAACCTTCGCCGTAAGGCTGATTTATGGTTCCGCGTTACGCCAACGCAGAGCGGTGTGTGTCGCTGCGGTGCCGTGCAGGCTCTGGAGCCGCCAGCCTGCCGCGGGACCTTTTAAATCGATGCAGAGCCTACGCTGTAGGGTACGATTGATTGATAAAAAAAAAAAGAAAAAAACATTAAATAAATGCAGCCTCAACAGGGCACAAGCCAGTGTCCTGTTTGTGCCGGTGTTCTGCCATTTTTTGTGTTCTGCCAAAAAATGCTACCTAATGGTTTTCTACCTTTGTAGAGCTACAATTTTACTGTGTTTTACTCCCTAAACCACTTCCTTTCCCCCAAGTGGTCCTTGTCTCTTGCCAGGCCGTCATTGTAAATAAGAATGTTCTTAATGACCTGCCTGGTTAAATAAAGGCCAATGACTGAATGAATATCAAATAAAGTGATAGAATTGTTTTTTTTTCTCTTTATCGTATAATGTTCACAAAGTGTAATGCAATTCATGTCATGGGTAGTGTGCTTTGAAGGATCAAATACTCAACATCCCATATTATCCATTTTACATCGTGCAAGAAATGATTGGCAATCAAACTTTGAAAATCGACTGCGCGTGCGCAAAACCACAAAGTAGCATTTCTCGGCAGGTAGCAAGGATTGGCAGAACACTGGTCCCAAGCCCGGGTAAATGCAGAGGGAAGTGTCAGGAAGGGCAATTGGGTTAGCGTACTGTGGAGAAGATAGATGAACTAATATGATGATAGCATAGTTTTCAATGCATTTCAGGGGTTTGACCCCCGTCGCCCACCCTACATTTCAGTCTGCCCACCCTAGTGGGCCTCGCTAAATCCGGCCCTGATTTGATGGCTGGATTAATAAGCATTGATACATTAATTCAGCAACTGATTTTAGGGGTTTTATTTACAGAGATGTTGAGGTGTTTTATGATCGAGTTCAAACTGAACTCTGTGAAAAAAAACATTTCTGAAGTCTGTGGACTGACCTCGGGGGGGATGAAAACTCTATTAGCAGTAACTACAGATAAGAGTGAACAGATTTAAGAAAGAACGTTTTTGATTGAACATGGAAAAAAAAACATCAGAAGAATAAAATGATAAAAAATAAATAAAATGTCCCCCCTCCCCATCCCATCCAAATGCAATTGGTTATGTATAATTTTTTGCAGTTATTTACAGAGTTTTTATTATTCATAATTACATTATTATTGCAATGATCAATTGTTGATTTATACAGCTGAAATTGTGTTAGATAAGATCCTCTTATTTTCTTGCATCCATTCAGTCCACGCTGCTATTAATGGTGACATCCTCAAAGGGAGCATTATTTGATAGGATGTTACTGGACTATCAAATTATGGTACCCCTGAAATATTGATACCCCTGAAATATTGATTTACACCTTGATTTTGAGGTGTAAGTATGCTGACATTCATCCTACAGTGGCAGTGAGATGATTAGTAGTCTTTAAGTGACGGGAGCATTATTTGATAGGATGTTACTGGACTATCAAATTATGCTACCCCTGAAATATTGATTTAAAGGAGCATGAGGCTCCTTTTAAAGCAGCACAATGTAACTTTCAGCTTTTGTTGAGTTTGGCGGCTCCTTTGGACAAAAGCGGTAGTGCTTTACCAGTAGTGTGGCAGGGTTCCTACCATGCACCTCCAAGTTACATCGTTCCAGTGAAGGCGATACACACCCCTCAGACCATGACAGAGGTTCATTAAACCTGTTGGAAGTTGATGTACCATCACAATGATGATGATGAAATATTAGATTAAGGTGGAAAAGTTACATAGTGCTAATGCTTTAAGAAATGAGACTCTCTAGCGCCACCCTTCGCCACGACGGCCGTCGGGGGTACTGCAGCCAACAGCGAAGCCGGCACGGGAGAACGGGGAGAACGTGCATGCAGCGTCATGTGACGTCACATCCACAGGACAGCGCGGGAAATTCAGAGTCCGAATTGCAGCACATTTTGCAGCACACAGCCTGTTCAAGGCAACGGAGAGATACACTAGAGGGCTCATTCTTTTGGGTTTGGAACGCTTCATCTGACATTATTAATAGAAAACTTAAAACGTATAAAACATTTTTTCATAAATCCTGCCTCAATCCTGCCTCAAGCTCCTTTAAAATTGATAATATGAGAGTATTATCAGTATTTGATCCTTAAAAATAAACTACCCATGACATGAATTGCATTACACTTTGTGAACATTATACCATAAAGAGAAAAAAAACAATGCTTTCTTATTTTCTATCTTCTATTATCTTATTATTCCATCGCTATATAATTCTATCGACAGGCGGGTGGACTGGGGTCATGCAGTTATGCAGTCAGTGGATCGGGCGGCCGTTGGTTTCAGCAGCCTCGCCAGTGCGCCTGCGTCCTGGCGGCCGTTGGTTTCAGCCATAGACAAAGCATATTTCACATAAACATATTTTTTTATGTTTTTCAAGTAACAAAATAACATATTTGAACCATTTTTCAGATTTTTTCAGTTATTTTATTGTCTGAAAAATGGTTCAAATATGTTATTTTGTTATTTGAAATTTTTTTAATTTGTTTTGTTGATGAGAAAATATGTTTCTCTATTTTTCTTATTTTTGTGAGGGCACTACCTACCACTATTTTTGTTTTTCGGCACTACCTTGTTCTCTATAGCTGATATAACATGAATTACTCCTATGTGGGATCAACAAAGTTCTTATTTTTGCCATCTGAGACAATTAAATATATTATATTTGGTGCCTAACTGTTTCCCAAGTATATTAGTGCGTGTGTGAATGAATAAATGAGACGTAAAACGTACATTTCTTTGTAGAAAAGGCGCTTTATGAAAATAAGTCCATTTACTTGTATTAGTTTACAGCGCAGTCTTGCCACATCCAATATGGCGGCGACGTTGACGTATCGCAGCCTCGCCATAACGCCAGTGCGCCTGCGTCCTGTAGTGGCAGCAGCGGCTCCTGGTTCCGTTTCTCTTGACAGCCGAAGAAGAAGCAACATGGCGGCCACGGCAGCACCCATCATAAAGGGACCTGTAGTGAGTAAATGTGATTCATATTCCTCGCTTTCCCCACAAACAGTTGGCGGCTGCTCTTCACAGGGACGTGAATAAAACCCTTTTACGTTTGCAGGGGAGACGGAAGCCACAGCAGCAGTCAGAGATGTTTTAAATGCCGATCACATCCTCGTGGTTAGCCTGCTGGCTAACCCCCAGGACGATTAAAATACTACTCATTATTAACAGAGGTGGATAATCCAGGTCCATAAAGTAAAAATCCAGCCCTAGTTGCTAAACCAGCTCCTCTGCAGGTAAATGGTCCTTATTGAAAACACCTGTTCTAAATGTGCAGGCTGATCCAGAAACAGCAGGGTTTTTACTTTATGGCCCCTTGGTTATATCCCTCTGCAAAAAACAACCCATTCCCATGTTGCAAACAGCAGAAATTGCTGTATCATTGTCTTCACATGCTTCTCCAGAGGGTTGGAAAAACTGATGGACAGGGTTTTTACTTCATGGCACCTGGATTATACACCTGGATTATTAATGTTGATGCATCAGTGCAGTGATAATACTGTCTCAGAATATTAGAATATTGTGATTAAATCCTTTTATTTTCTGTAATGCAAAAATGTCATACATTCTGGATTCATTACAAATCAACTGAAACATTGCAAGCCTTTTATTATTTTAATATTGCTGATCATGGCTTGCAGCTTAAGAAAACTCAAATATCCTATCTCAAAATATTAGAATATTCTGGGAATCTTAATCTTAAACTGTAAGCCATAATCAGCAATGTTAAAATAATAAAAGGCTTGCAATATTTCAGTTGATTTGTAATGAATCCAGAATGGATGACATTTTTGCATTACAGAAAATAAAAGGATTTAATCACAATATTCTAATATTCTGAGACAGTCCTGTAAGCACTACTGGGGAAGTGAACAGGGCCAGCCCTGGATGATGTCTGACGTTAGGCTCCAAGTGTTTAACTGGATTTGTGTTTGAAGTGGAACTGTGAACCTGTTTGCAGGCGGTCGAGGATGTGGTCGTCACCTTTGGAGACCAGCAGAATATTAACAAGTTCGCCAGGAACACGGCCCGGATGACGGAGCTCAAAAATGAGATAGAGACAAAGAGAGTAAGTAAAAGCTGCCCACGACCACAGTCAGCCTGACAGACGAAATACGCAGTTTGGCTCTAAGACCCCGTCCACACGTAGCCGGGTATTTTTAAAACCGAATATTTCCCCCCCTCCGTTTATAAAATAATTTGTATTCACATTACATCGTTTTTTTAAAAAAAAACCCTTCCACACATAACCGAATATCTGCGTTTTCGACCACATTCATAAGCATTCTAAACCTGTAGATCATCCCCGGCAGGTGCGTCTCCTCGGTAACGAGCCCCCCGTGTCCCGCCACGGAGCTACCGCGTTATCGACGCAGCCCCACGCCGTAGCCTACGCCGTAGGGTACGGCCAGAGACGTTCAATAAACGAGACAGCCCACTAAGGTTCGAGTTCCTGTATCTGTGTCACGTGACTGCCACGCCCCTTTAGGAGACAGGAAGTAGGTCCTGAGTCTATTGAATCCTATGGGAAAAGTGAACGTGAGCACAGATTATTACCAATTCCTTCGCCCCATAGTAACCTAAGTGAATATGGGACCCATTTTCCAAAAGCCACAAACCTTCTGAACATTCTGACACCAAAATGGCAATTTTCAGACCGACAGATTAGGAGAAAATGAACTTTGTTTGAGACCTGTCTCTGTCTGAGCAACACACTCTCGCCAGATTTGGCTCTCATCGTTTTCCCATCGGATAAAATGAAGTTTAAAACTAAAATAAAACTTGCTTCTTTGCTTAATAATACTGTTATTTTTATTATTTAAGTATTTTTGGAAGAAAGTTGTACTGTATCTACTGTTGTATGTTCCAAAACGATGTGGGGAGAGGGGTGACCACTAGGGCTGAACGATATACCGTTATCGTATCTATATCGAGATATGAACATTCAAGACATTAATAACGGAAAAGCAACGATATAAACGATATATGTCCGCTCGCCCTGCTTGTACAGCTCGAGCAGTCTCCATAAACATTACTTTTAAGATTGCTCTTGAACGCACCACTACGGCCAGCCAACCACAAAGCTTATTTCATGCTTGCTGTTGATCGACAGCTGAGCCAACCAATGACAAACATAGGAGGGTGGGAGGGAGGGAGACGTAGACTGAGACCAGACGCACACAGCCACACACACAGGAGAGCGGAGAAGAGCGGAGAAATCGAAACGGAAGAATAGAGACATGAGTGCGGAGGATAATGCGGCCGGTGGCGGTGCTGAATCTAATTTTGTGCCAAAACATAAATCATCCTCCATTATTTGGAGGTATTTTGGATTTAGAAAGGATGATGTCGACCAGAGCGAGGTGTTGTGCAAGTCGTGCTTGGTGAAAATTGCGACGTGTATTTCGCGGCCATCCGTTTTTAGTTTTGAAATGACAAAATAAAAATAGAGAAATAAACCAAAATAATCCGTTCCCCATCTTTTGTTTTGATAATAAAAAATTCATTGATGTGTTTGAAAATCGAAATTGGGAATTAAAACAGCGAGTGGAAAACTCTTTTCTCTATTTCCTATTCGTTTACTGAAAACAAGGATTGGACAAATGGGGGGATTGCACATGCGCAGTAATAAATTAAGAAAATTGTTTCTGGTTCTTTTGTTCATCAGATTGAAAGTTAACATTTTTAGATATTTAATTGTTGAAACAGAAAATAAATCAAATATGAAACCTGGGAGTGAAACATGAGTTTAATCTGTAATCTGTCTTCACTCCGTCATGAAACTGCAGTGATGTTGTGACAGTCCGTTCAGCTGCAGCGTCCAATCAATAACATGTACTGAACTCTAACTCTAACTGCATTGGTTATTTATTGTTAAAGCGGAGCTACAGTAAAATATTTTGATTATTATTTATTATTGAGTGACTTTATGTTAATGTTGATGACTGGCAGTGAGTTCTAATCAATAAAACTGCACTCTTTTGATTTCTGATGTTTTTATTTTTCTGAAAAATGCTTGGTTTTCACCGAACCGAAGTCATATCGTATCGTATTGATATCGAGATATCTGGCATGAATATCGAGATATGAAATTTTGTCCATATCGTTCAGCCCTAGTGACCACGCCTACTTAGGAGGCAGGAAGTGGATCCCATTTCATACCATTGGCAGTAACGGTAATGCGCTATCTTCTGTATAGAGGATCTTTGGTACGGCGTACGGTGTGCGTCGCCGCGTACCCTACGCCGTAGGCTCTGCGTCGGTGTAACGCAGTAAACGGTGGTCAAGAGCAGAGACCATTTATTTAATAAATAGCTTGGAGGACAGATGGTGGATCATCTGTAGTTCTGTAGTAAACAAAGGTCGCACGTTAGACGTCAGAGCAGATTTGTTGTTGTTTTGGCGCATAATGTGACGTTCGAAAACGCAAAACTCTGGTTGTGTCCGCTTACACGCATCTACATAAACGGAGTTTTCAAAAATCTTCACTTTGCCTGGAGTTTTTTTAAACATTCGTTTATTTGCGTTTTCATGTGGATGACAGGTCCAAACGTAGGAAAATATCTTCGGTTTAGCAGATACCCGGCTACGTGTGGACGGGGTCTAAAGCACAGGTGTCAAAGTGAATCCCAGAAGGGCCAGTTTCCTGCATGTTTGAGATGTTTCACTGCTTTAACACACCTGATTCTAATTAATCATCGTCATCAGCTTGTTGTCAAAGTCTGGATAGTTCTGTTGATGACACAGCTCCTTGTATCATGGTTTGATTAAAAAAAGGGAAACATCTAAAACCTGCAGGGACACCGGCCCTCAAGGACTGGAGTCTGACACCCCTGCTCTAAAGGATTTCTTACTACAGCATGTTCGATATCACTCTTGCAAAGGAAAGAGAAAATCATGATTAAAAAGTAGTCTGTAGTTTTCCAAGTACCAGGCAGTCACACTTTAAATGTCAATAATATATCTTACCAGATGGAACCTTACTGCCTGAGATGCCAGTTTGCATGAATTTATCATCTAAATTAGCGTAATGAGTGCTGTTATTGAAATCGTTGCAGGATGCAGTGTACTGATCATCTATTGTCATCTATCGTCTAATAGATTTCTATTTTTGTGTTAATAAGTAATTTTTCTGGCAATTATTTGCTTCAAAGCAGTCATTAGAACTACACTGAAGTATTGGTTTATATCTTGTAAGTCAGATTTCCATATATACAGGACTGTCTAAGAAAATTAGAATATTGTGATAAAGTTCTTTATTTTCTGTAATGCAATTTAAAAAAAAAAAAAAAAAAAAAAAAAAAAAAAAAATGTCATACATTCTGGATTCATTCCAAATCAACTGAAATATTGCAAACCTCTTATTATTTTAATATTGCTGATTATGGCTTACAGCTTAAGATTAAGATTCCCAGAATATGCTAATTTTTTTAGATATGATATTTAAGTTTTCTTAAGCTGTAAGCCATGATCAGCAATATTAAAATAATAAAAGGCTTGCAATATTTCAGTTGATGTATGGAATGAATCCAGAATGTATGACATTTTTGTTTTTGTAATTGCATTACAGAAAATCACAATATTCTAATTTTCTAAGACAGTCCTGTATATCAATATGTCTTTGTAATAGAGTGCAACCCAAGATGAAAAGTGTTTCTATGAGCTTATCGGGAGGCTTTTCAGATATTTGTTCGGCCCTTATCCTTCTTATTTTAACACTGTAAAGTTTATTACATACATGACAAACTAGTTTGTCATGTATTAATTTAAATGTGTAATGAGTGTAATGAATGTAAATGAGTTAAATGTGGTTTAAAAAGGCATGCAGCTGCTATATAACTGTTTCCAACCCTCACCAAGAATGTGTCATGTCTGCCTGTGTTTCCGTGTAGAAAACTCTGCAGAACTTGCAGTACGCCAGTGACGACCTCATGATGCTGGACGACGACTCCCTTATGATCCCTTATCAAATTGGTGACGTCTTTATCAGCCACTCCCAGGAAGAAACGCAAGAAATGCTGGAGGCTGCAAAGGTAAGTCAATTACAGTTGAGTGTTTTTTCCCCTACTCTACACACCCAAAGTTTCTCAATCACATTATTATTGGTATTATTAGGGCAGTGCAAGTGCGAAGGCCCTATTGTATCTGTAGGAATTTTCCTTCTTCTTTCTTTCTTTCTTTC
This sequence comes from Cololabis saira, assembly GCF_033807715.1. Taxonomy (NCBI): domain Eukaryota; kingdom Metazoa; phylum Chordata; class Actinopteri; order Beloniformes; family Belonidae; genus Cololabis; species Cololabis saira. The sequence continues at coordinate 3,636,963 of NC_084598.1, forward strand.
TTTTTATTTTTTACGACGACCCCCAAAACTTGCCCCAAAAGTCACCAAATTTTGCACCAAGCCAGACCTGGCGAAAAATGTGATATTTCATGGTTTGCATTAATGGGCGTGGCCTAATGGCTCAACAGCGCCCCCTAGAAAACTTTGTGCCTCAAGCCCCACGATACGGTTTGACGTACATGCATGAAAATCGCTACACACCTGTATCATGTCGCAACTTAAAGAAAAGTCTCTTGGTGCCATGGCCCAAACCGAACAGGAAGTCGGCCATTTTGAATTAATCGTGTAATTTTGGCGCAATTTATGCCATTTCTTCAGCAGTTAATACGGCCCGAACTGTAACGTGCACCCAGGTGTGTTATACATCAAAATGTGCGTCTCCATCCTGCGACTACGCGCATTACTTTTCTCAGTCAAAAGCGTTACCGTGGCGACGCTAGACGACAAAAGGCGCGCCCACCCTTCATCTGATTGGTCCATATCTGATAGTTCCTACTTTCTGCCATAACTTTTGAATGGTTTGACATAGAGACTCGTGGGTGGTGTCATTGGCTAAATGTCCAGGCCTGAAGAATCTACATCAAGTCATACAAGCTTCCACTGCAGCCTGAACGTTGTTTTTTTTCTTTTTTTTTTTCAATTATTTCTATTATACTAGATTATGAAACTATACTGCATACAAATACTTAAGCTCTTTCCTTAAAGTCTAATAAATGAAAAACACACTTAGGATACAGAGTTATAGTTTATTTTGGCAGGAACAGTATAAAGCCAAAGAAACCTGAAAATGTTGTTTCTGTTAAACTATCAGTGAAAGCGAGGTCTGTGACCTGTCTCTTCTCAAACATTGAAATGATCATGGATGGATTTTCCTTTTTTCATTTGACAGTTTCCCAAAAAAATGATTTTTTTCGGAATATTTCAAAATCTGGCAAGTATGTCTGAACGATTAATTGCATTTGCGATTCACTCATATAAAACTTGATTTTGTAACGTGAGCAATTACAAGGTTGTCACGTGACACAAAGCTGAGCAGGGCACTCGACGGCAGATCTGGTTCAGCTGAACTCTAGTCTTGAAAAGGAACAGCACATCCACGCTGTTGGAAGGGAAAGAAGATATTGCGCAACGTCAGGTGTGCGGCGCATGCCGTGCTAATGTTACTTCAAGGAGTAAAACTACACACTTGCTCCAGCACTTTAAAGGGGACCTATTATGGCATTTAATGTCTATTTTAAACGGGCCTTGAATGTCTTAAAAACAAGCTTTTGATTGTTTTTTCTATATAAATTAGAAATTCAGCCTCTGGGCCATGTCTTTATTTTTACTGTTTCTAACTTCATTATCTATGCAGGATTCTGAGTAGGCGGGGCTATGATAATGAGGCTCTGTGCTGATTGGCTGCCTGAATGACACGATACACCGCTACGAAAAAATGGAGTTAGGACACGGAGTTAAGCCTGATTTATGGTGCTGCGTTAAATCGACGCCGTAGGTTCTGCGTCGTTGTGACGCGGAACCATAAATCAGGCTTTACACCGTGTCCTAACTGCATGTGATGCGAGCGTCAGCGACAAAATCAATTCCATTGCTTTATTTTCTATTGGACTGTCCTAACTGGACGCGGCGTGCCGTTTTGAGCTGAACATTTGTCGGACGCCCTGCTTCTATTTTCTTCCTGTCACTCGCGTTGAAAGCCGGTTGAAAGCGCTGTAGGAAACAGTCATGGATGAGGAACGGCTGATCCAGTTAGTTGAAATGAGAAGTTATCTCTATGATTCCTCCTCATTTCACTACAAAAACCTCAATAAAGTGGCAGCTGCTGGAGGGAGATGGACAGAGAGTACGATGTCACGCAGAGCTACGATAGTCGGACGCTCATGCAGTTACACGGTTTTATAGTTGTGGGCGTTGTTTGCATTTTGGTTACGTAACGAAAATGTGCAGAATCTTATTGGCTCGTAGATCCACATCACACTGGACGGATCATACGGGCGGCTTTACAGACACTGCAGAATTTAGTTGCTTTCCTCCTTCTCTGAGTTGGCAGGCTGAGGGGAGACCACTTTATATATGTTAAAGCAAGAAAAAACCTGTTTTTCTTAATAGGTCCCATTTAAGAATACACCATAGAGCCATGTACAACAGCTGTACGGCTAAAGTGTCGAGCGCTAGTGGGCCAAACAAGCCAAAAAGCCAAAGACGGGGATCATTGAAATGTGAAATGTTTGAAAGTGTCACTCCATACGCGTGGAATTTAAAAACGGCACAGGGAAATCACTCGTGCAATGACTGAGTTCTTAGCTAAAGTACAGGGAATGCTATACAGGGAATTTGCATGACGTCACAGATGTGACTTCACAGCGGGTTTCGCCCACTGAGTGTCAGAAAGACTGAGTGTCAGAAAGACTGAGTGTCAGAAAGACTGAGTGTCAGAAAGACTGAGTGTCAGAAAGACTGAGTGTCAGAAAGACTGAGGGCCAATCCCAATTCTCCTTCACTCGCCCTTCTTTTCTCCACTCGCCCTTCTTTTCTTCCCTAAGCCCTAAAAAAGGAAGGGGGAGATTTTAGGGCACTTGAGATCTAGGGCACTTGGCCCAGGTGCCTGTCCCATTTCTCTTACTCCCCCTCGTTTTCATCCCTACCCTGATCAGGAAGCAGAGAGCCAAAAGCTGTTTTAATTTCAGCTGTAGCGCTGTTAATATGGCACTGTATTAAGTTTTAATATTTTTTCAGGTATAAAGGTAACCTTAAGATCTACAACCGGGGCTCAGTTTATCCAAATAACGCCTGTTAAGAAATTTGACCCGATGTTTTCGGAGATGAGAAGAGCCGCCGCCCCCGGGGAGCAGCCTCAGCTCACAGCCCGAGAAGAGACGTGTCCGCCAGGTCAGGCTGCTCCGTCAGTCCCGGGAGAGAAACTCTCCCGGGACGCAGCTCTGTTGAGAATTACGCTGGCTGAAATAAATCATTTAGGAAGATGTTGGTTTAATAGATGAAATCTAACAGTTGTAGCTACGCCTGTTAAGAAATTTGCTCCGAAATTTAGAGATTTCTGTCTGCCGGCTCCGGAGTTTGGGTCCGCGTTAAATCGACGCAGAGCCTACGGCGTAGGGTACGGCGTAGGGTACGGCGTAGGGTACGGCGTAGGGTACGGCGTAGGGTACGGCGTAGGGTACGGCGTAGGGTGCGGCGTAGGGTACGGCGTAGGGTACGGCGTAGGGTACGGCGTAGGGTACGGCGTAGGGTACGGCGTAGGGTACGGCGTAGGGTACGGCGTAGGGTGCGGCGTACGGCGCGCGTCGCCGCGTACATCGACGCAGACCTTACGGCGTAGGTTACGTAGGCTCTGCGTTGGTGTAACGCGGAACCATAAATCCCTTTTTTCTGGCGTGATCTTCCGCAACTTTATCTGAAAGTGTGTAAATTACCCAGATAACAGCTGGATTACTTTGTGGTTTCTGAAGACTATTATATCAGAAACATCCAAAACAAATCTGACGAGTCACAGGATTATTTCTCTCTATTTCTCTGAGACCAGTCTGCCTGTTTGCCTTCGGTCGGCGAGTCAAATCGACGCAGAGCCTACGGCAAAAGCATTCTGGGAAATTTTCATACCCCCTCGCTCGCCAAGTCAGCATCTGAAATCCCTCGATCCGTAGGGGCTATTCTCAGCCCCTAGCCCTCGTTATGCCCCCTCCCCCTAGGTGAAAAGAGGAATTGGGACACCACTACCTTCACGGGAACGCGCAAAAGTTAGGGGAAGTGAAGAAAACGAGGGCGAGGGGGAGTATTGGGACGCAGCCTGAGTGTCAGAAAGACTGAGCGTCAGAAAGACTGAGCGTCAGAAAGACTGAGCGTCAGAAAGACTGAGCGTCAGAAAGACTGAGCGTCAGAAAGACTGAGCGTCAGAAAGACTGAGCGTCAGAAAGACTGAGCGGCAGAAAGACTGAGCGGCAGAAAGACTGAGCGGCAGAAAGACTGAGCGGCAGAAAGACTGAGCGGCAGAAAGACTGAGTGGCAGCGTAAACTTTCAGTTTGAGCAACTGGAAAACATCTAAAATGGGAAAGAGCTGTTGTGCGATCAACTGTAATCATAGATTTAGCAAGAAATCGAAGTTATGGTTTTACAGACTGACGAAAAATAAGCTTAAGAGAGACAAATGTATCGCTGCAATTCACAGAAACAACTGGATTCCAGGCACCGAAACGTGGATTTGCGGTTCCCATTTTGCTAACTCAGCTGTAACAGAGATTTATAAACGACAGCAGCAACAGCAAGAAAAATAAAGAACTACATCATAAGGTAATGGATTCATAAGCCTTGAGCATCAGCTGCTTTCTGTTGTAGGAGACATCGGGTTCAAACGCGTCATTAGCTGCTTGGATCCCGGTACGCGCTGCTGCGTCGTGAATATTTCACTGATGAATGCCCGCCGGAGTTTTACCAGACTATTTACAGTCACATCCAACCCCTAACCCTCACTAACCCTCATGCAGGACGACAGTCGTCTCAGTCGCTTCACGAGTGACTTCTGGAGCTCTAGTGTGAAGAGTTAAGCTTCACTCACAGTTTCCTGGGTAACACGTAGCGGAAACTATCGCTAAAGCTCTCGTAAAGCTTTCATAATCATTTTTATTTTTAGATTGAATTCCTTTTTCCACAGGAAAACTAAGGTTTAGTTTACAACTCTGAGAGTGACATGTCTACTGTTGTCCGTGTTGGTGCACTTGTTGTGGTGTTCACATAATTATTGTCACAGGAAAGCTGAAGCTGGTAATCTACACCTACTCTTTGTGAGCTGAGTCGTCTGTAAGAGTCTAGAGTGAAATATTGCACTTTGCCTCAGCCTGCAATAAAACAAGTGAAGAAACAGACAATTCATGATACTTTCTCATCTCCTAATTTTGATACCTAATAATACAATGTCAGTGTCGTGTACATGAGACAACACTATTGACGAATTTATGGATCTCACGCTGTGATCGCCAATATCAGGATCGGCAGATACTGCGTTTGGGGATCGGTGATTGGCCCTGGTGTGTGTGTGTGTGTATGTGTTGGTTGTACATGTTTATTTGCTGATTTTAATGATGGCACATTTAAACAAGTGCACATGTGCTGTAATTTATCAGAGAATATGATTTTGAGAATACAAATATGAATGAAAGCTGCAAGCAGCGATGAACGGTCCTCCACCCTTGTGCACGTTCAGGCTGCAGTGGAAGCTTGTATGACTTGATGTAGATTCTTCAGACCTGGACATTTAGTGGATGAAACCACCCACAACTCTTTATGTCAAACCATTCAAAAGTTATGGCAGAAAGTAGGGATTATAAAATATCGATCAATCAGAAGAAGGGGCGGGGGTAATTAATGCCAATGAAGGTCAAGGACTCAATACCGAGTCCGATGACACCACCCACATGTCTTTATGTTAAACCATCCAAAAGTTATGGCAGAAAGTAGGAACTATCAAATATGGACCAATCAGATGAAGGGGGCGCGCTTTTTGGCGTCTAGCGTTGCCACAGTAACGCTTTTGACTGAGAAAAGTAATGGGCGTTGTCGCAGGATGGAGATGCATATTTGTATGTATAACACACCTGGGTGCACGTTACAGTTCGGGCCGCATTAACTGCCGAAGGAATGGCATAAATTTCGCCAAAATTACACGATTAATTCAGAATGTTCAAAATGGCCGACTTCCTGTTTGGTTTCGGCCATGACGCCAAGAGACTTTTCTTTAAGTTGCAACATGATACAGGTGTGTACCGATTTTCGTGCATGTACGTCAAACCGTATTGTGGCGCTTGAGGAACAAAGTTTTCCGGGGGGCGCTGTTGAGCCATTAGGCCACGCCCATTAATGCAAACCATTAAATATCACATTTTTTGCCAGTCCGTTCTTGCGTGCAAAATTTGGTGACTTTTTGGGCACGTTTAAAGGGACAAAAAGGCCCTCCTTTTGTCAGAAGGAAAATAATAACAATTCCTACAGATACAATAGGACTGTCAGTGCTCGGGCACTTATAATAAGTTAAAATGGCACCAAAGAAAATGTCCCTGTGCCTGATGTTTGCCTCCCGTGGCAGGACTCCTGGTGTTGTCGTGTAATCTGAGTTCCTCTTCTGAAAACAGGAATCCCTGGAGCAGGAGGTCAAGGGCCTGGAGGAGCGAGTGGCAGCGATACAGCAGGTTCTGGGGGACCTGAAGATCCAGCTCTACGCCAAGTTTGGGAACAACATTAACCTGGAGGCAGATGAAAGCTGAGCAGCCACATAGATGGCAACAGCCGACCCAACATGGACTTTTACACGCAGCTCTCGGTCCAGATCCGTCTCAATGCCAACAAAACTAGCACGTCTACTGCATGAGCATTTTAATTTAGCAGATTACGGCCTTTGGGAACCCAGATTATGTGTTTTGCAGTTTCATTTTACAATTCACCAAGACAATAAAGACCAAGATTTGATGTGTCAGTAACTGCATATAACTTCATCTGTATTTAAAGCGACTCTTTATTTATTGTTGGTCTTTATTTTTTCTGCTACCGGCAAACTGAAGCACAAAGGTGGAACAAACACCCGTGCACTTTTTTTTTTAAACCTGTTGCAAATGTAACCATCTGCAGTTAAACAGGAACTGTTTTTCATGTGTAATTTTGATATTCTGTTGTAGTAAAGGTTGGATGGTTCTCACTCATACATCAGTCAGAAGAGCTTGTCGTCGCCCACAATAAGTGTCGGCTCCGTCTCTTGAACTAGACTCTCCTTTGACTGTTATGCTGGGGATTTGCAGAACCAGCTCCACATGAAAATGTAACGGCTGTAATTTAAAAAACTCTTGCCCTCCCTTTTTTTTTTTAACAATATTTTTATTAAATTTCAATATAAATGTACAAAAAAAAAAAGCAATCAGCAAGTATAGTATTAATTGTCCAATAAAATGCAAGCAGGTCCTGCTGTGTCGACACAGAGAAAAACAAAACGGAACAAATAAACGGGAAATAAAATAACTAAAATAAAAAAAACAAAAAAAAATTAAAAATTTAAATGGAAAAAAATAAAAAAATTGTCACACTCAATAGCCTCACAAACAAACTAAAATTGTCACACTTGTTTTTTATATATATATATATATCTATTGTTGCTTGAGAAAATCCATTAAAGGTGTCCATACTTCTTTGAATTCTTGTGCTTTACCTCTAATCACATAAGTTAGTTTGTCTAATGTAACACACATTGCCATCTCTCTAATCCAGGACTAGAGGAAACCTGTCTCTCTCCAGGAAAAAACAATCCTCTTTCTGGCCTGCAGGAGGCCAAAGTTGATCAGAGTCTTACTTAGAGTTGAAAGATAAATTGTCTGGATATATCCCTAAAAGACAAAGTTTTGCTGAACAGGGAACCTGGATACCTGTGATTCTGCTTATGGACAACCGTTTTCCAAAAAGCTGCCAACTTGGGGCATTCCCATACACAATGGATCAAAGTTCCTTTCTCAGTCAAACTTTTCACACATGTATCTGGAACATCAGGGGACCATTTATTGAGTTTTCCAGGGGTTATGTATGTCCTCATTAGCCATTTGTTTATGCAGTAGTTTCATTCGAGTATTGATAGTTTGTGTTTGAGCTCTTAAGCAAGCCGTCATCCACTCAGCTTCTTCTACAGTATATTTTCCTTTCTTCCCCTCCTTTAATGCAAATGCCCTAAAATGAAAACTCAGTCTGCATAAAAAAACCTGTATCCAGAAGGCGCCAAAAATACTGTTAGGATGCATTGATTATTGGATCTCACGCTGATGGGGGAAGTTTATTACAGGACGACAGAGCTCCCCATCAATGCGGCCGAAGAATAATTTCATGAAAATTATGGGAAACATGCTGTGGCCTTTGCAGTTTATTGATTGGTGATTCAAATCCAGTGAAACCTCAAGAGCTTGTAAAATGAAAGGTTGGGCAGGGCTATGTACCATCATCCTTTTTAAATCTGTGATATTTAATGTTTTCAGTTCAGTTCACAATTACAAAGTAAATGAATTCTGGTGTAGACTTTCATTTAAACTGTAATGTCTTTTAAATCCCTTAATTTCTCCAGCATGCTTTGGAACCACTGGATGTTTGGTGGCCCTCAAAAATGTCAACAATACGTAAACTTAAACTGCACCCTGAAGTGTGGCGCCTGCGCGAGGAAATAAGATGTTTGCAAAAAGAAATTGCTTAAAATTACCGGAGGATCAAAATCTCAAGTATCTCCTCCTGGTAGCTTTTCCTGCTCAACATCTACAGCTAGGATTGAGAGGAACGTCGCCCACATGGGCTTATCATCAGTACTCGAGTTGTAAAAAAAAAAAATCAGGGGGGATGGTGGATTTTATCATATGGGGACAGATGATTTGTGCTGATTACAAATATAAGATATTATTTTAAATATCCACTGGGCTTACATCAAATACATCCAAACAAAAAAATAAAACTCTGTCCTTCACAGGATAAGTAACATGGATCACTGCAAAAACTCACAATCCTAACAAGAATATTTGTCTTATTTCTAAAAATCTCATTACACTTAAAACAAGACTCATCACCTGAAAAAACAACAATTTTCACCTGTTTCAAGTAGATTTTCACTTAAAATAAGTAGAAAAATCTGCCAGTGGAACAAGATTTTTTTGCTTGTAATGAGAAGATAAATCTTGTCCCACTGGCAGATTTTTCTACTTATTTCAAGTGAAAATTTACTTGAAACAGGTGAACATTGTCAAATAAGTTATTTTTCTGGTGTTATTTTTCTGGTGATGACTAAATGTTGAAATCCCTTATGTCATTTCATCAATGAATGTGGTTTTACTGCTATTTCAACATTTAGAGTCATCACCAGAAAAATAACACCAGAAAAATCACTTATTTGACAATTTTCACCTGTTTCAAGTAAATTTTCTCTTGAAATAAGTAGAAAAATCTGCCAGTGGGACAAGATTTATCTTCTTATTACAAGCAAAAAAATCTTGTTCCACTGGCAGATTTTTCTACTTATTTCAAGTGAAAATCTACTTGAAAAAGGTGAAAATTGTTGTTTTTTCCAGTGATGAGTCTTGTTTTAAGTGTAATGAGATTTTCTTACTAAAATGAGACATTTTAACTAGAAATAAGACAAATATTCTTGTTAAGATTTTGAGTTTTTGCAGTGATCCATGTTACTTATCCTGTGAAGGACAGAGTCATATTGATAAGTTCAGAAAAGTGTTTTTTATTGTTGTGTTTTGATGTAAGCCCAGTGGATATGTAAAGCTTACAGAAGGCTGCATTTAACTGCTGCTATGTCATTCCTGCAGTATTTATGCAGCTGTTTTGGTCACTGCTATTATTTGTAATATATTATATTATTTGTAATCAGCACAAATGGTCCCCATATGATAAAATCCTCCATCCCCCCTGATTTTTTTTTTTACAACTCCAGTACTGGGTGTAGGGCTATTAAAACACAAGCGCCTGCAGCTACTTACTCATGCTAAAGTGAAGGAACACAACCTGAGCTTGTGTTTTGTGATCAAACGTATTCACACTTGATATTCAGTGATTTTAAAGCTTTAAGTCATTGCAGAAACACAACAGTAGGTGTCTCTGTCTATCCAGTCATTTCACAATGAATCAAACAGCTGCATTTCAAATCATACCCAAATAACAAAATAAGCTCTTGAGCTTTTGCCAGATATTGCAAATTCTGTAGAAATACAATACGTCCAAGAAGTTTATGTTATGATTCCTGCAGAATTATTACTATACTTAGAGGAGGAGAAGATTACAGAAATACACAATAAGAGCTTACTTGAGGAAAAAGTCAATCGTCAGGCTACGATCATATATTTTGGACTTGAAATTCAGATAGTAATATTCCGGAAAAAAAGATGGATTGCATCAGCCTCGCCCTCTTTTTGTTTTAAGTAAAGCCATCAGCAGTCTAGGTACCTGTTTGCTCACTACTGTCTCCTGCTTCTCCACAGAGTTTGTGCTAAACTCATCATTTTCTGCTCTGGACCAACAGTGAAGCATCGTGTTTGCTCTCTGTCTCTGCATGTTGGACTAAATGTCAGGACAATCATCCGAGAGTTCCCGGAGTCCAAGGCTTCCGCCACCATTCTTCCCCACTTACTGCTGTTCTGTCTCCGCTTGTCATCATTCTCGTACATGCTGTCCACATCTTCTCACCATCAGTGCAGCATCGGTCACATGATGCGCCAGTCCAGTCATTCAAGGCCAACAAGTGACAGGAAATGACAGGATTTGCTGGATGTCTCACATTAAATACATCTGCACTAAAATATCTCGAAGCATTTCTGTAACGACCAAAGCAAGGTACTTTTTAGATAACCAATCACTCCACACTCTGTTCTGTTCACTGGTCTTACCTTATTTAACCTGCTGCACAGAGGTTTTGGGGTAATACATACTAAAGTTCACTAGAGCCACTATTCATACTGCAATAAAGAGCCATCAGAATAATTCACAAGGTCAGTTATCTTGAACACATCAATCCATTATTTGTAAAGTCTAAAATAACAAAACTTTATGATATGGTAGAATTCCAGAATTCTTTATTATTTTTTTTTAATTTATATTTTTGTTTTGTTTTATTATTTACATTTATTTATTATTGATTATTATTGTTTTGTTTTGTATTCACTATTTTCATTTTCTTAATACAATTTCAAAATTTTCCCAAAAAAAATAATAAATAAGGCTTGGACTTGCAAAACGAAAACTCCTGCTGAACAGTTCACCACACAGGTCAAGCTTCTATTTTTTTCACTTTGTCTAGAATAATTACTTTGTTTGTATTGTATGTCTTTACTAAAAGAATACTATAAAAGGGGACATAATTTCATCTCATTTAAAAAAATAAAAAGAAGAAATAGAGGCTGGCTGGACTGGAATTGCTTGTATGTAAATGTTTCTCCTATTGTACCTAAGTGAATATGGGACCCATTTTTCAAAAGCCACAAACCTTCTGAACATTCTGACACCAAAATGGCAATTTTCAGACCGACAGATTAGGAGAAAATGAACTTTGTTTGAGACCTGTCTCTGTCTGAGCAACACACTCTCGCGAGATTTGGCTCTCATCGTTTTCCCATCGGATAAAATGATTGTTTAAAACTAAAATAAAACTTGCTTCTTTGCTTAATAATACTGTTATTTGTATTATTTAAAGGAGACCTATTATGGCATTTAATGTATATTTTAAACAGGCCTTGAATGTCTTAAAAACAATCTAAAGCTTGTTTTTTCTACATAAATCAGAAATCCAGCCTGTGGGCCCTGTCACTAGTTTTACAGCTTCTAAAGCCTTCTTCTGTGTTTCATTTTCAGGGCGGGGGGGGCTATGATAATGAGGCTCTGTGCTGATTGGCTGGTTGAATGACGTGTAGGAGGGGAGGAGAATAAACCTCGCTCCGGCCAGAGCAGCTGGCTGCGTCGTACACAAACTGTGTCCCATGCGAGAAGCTTCTGCGACAAAATCAATTCCATGGCTTTATTTTTTTTGTATTGGACTGTCCTAACTGGCCGCGAGTTTAACGGTTTCAGTGTGGACAGAGAGCGTCCGATGTCACGCAGCTCTACCTGATAGTCGGACGCTCTCATTCAGTTACACGCTGTAAACGGATCTTAAAGCCTGATTTACGGTTCTGCGTTAAATCGACGCGTACCCTACACCGTAGGCTCTGCGTTGGTGAAACGCAGAACCATAAATCAGCCTTTAGTCACCTCGTCTTCACAGAGGAAGATTTCTCATCTCTTATGTTACAAGACAAATGAATCATGTTAACTGTAAATAAATCACAACACTGAATTTTCACAAATGGCAACTTTATTGTTAAAAAAATAAAATATGAGTTGTATATAAATAACATTTATGCACTATTGCTGGCTCAAGGACCGTGCGTTTTCTGAAGGTGTCGTTGAAGCTTCAGGTGCTTGGAAGATCTGAAACCAGACAGAAAAAATGTATTACTAATTTACCTAACGAGTGAGTGGCTCCGTTAGGGGACACTGGAGCCGGGCCGGTCCGTGAGCAGCCCCCGCAGCTCCGTATGCGGCGCCGGGGCTCCGGAGCTAAGCTAAATACTTAGCCCATGCAAAGATCATAAAAAAAAAAAAAAAAAAAAAAAAAAAAAAAGATCATACAAATATAAATAACATTAAAAAAAAGGAACTTACCGCTGACTCGTGTGCAGTTGCCGGGTCCGTGCTGTGGGAACTGATCCTTTTATGAGGGTAAATGTTGATGCAAAACCTCATTTCTACTCTCCCTCACTGTTCAAACAGCCACCGCTTGTAAACAATGGCGGAGCTCGAGCCGACGGAGAGAGCTGGTTGTGGGCGTGGTTTCAGCAGCGGAGGCCGAACCTCTGCGCCTCGGGTGACGTCACCCTAGGCGCAGATTCTGATCGGCTCAAAAAAAATCACGTGACACTGGGGGATTCTGTAGGGCGGGGGTCACAGACCTTGCAGAAATTCATGGGATTTCGTCTCCCCTGTGCTGGCAGGGTGAGGGGAGACCACTTTATATATGTTAAAACAAGAAAAAACGTGTTTTTCATAATATGTCCCCTTTAAGTCTTTTTGGAAGAAAGTTGTACTGTATCTAGTGTTGTATGTTCCAAAACGATGTGGGGAGAGGGGCGGCCACGCCTACTTAGGAGACAGGAAGTGGATACCATTTCATACCATTGGCAGTAACGGTAATGGGCTATCTTCTGTATAGAGGATCTTTGCTACTACTACTACTACTACTACTACTACTACTACTACTACTACTACTGCTACTACCACTAATACTGCTACTACTACTACTACTGCTACTACCACTAATACTGCTACTACTACTACTGCTACTGCTACTGCTACTACTACTACTGCTACTGCTACTGCTACTGCTACTACTACTACTACTACTACTACTGCTACTACCACTAATACTGCTACTACTACTACTGCTACTGCTACTACTACTACTACTACTACTACTACTACTGCTACTACCACTAATACTGCTACTACTACTACTGCTACTGCTACTACTACTACTACTACTACTACTACTACTGCTACTACCACTAATACTGCTACTACCCAACACTGAATGCAGTTGGTGTGCAGCAATTAGAAAGAATTGAACGCTAAGCTGACATTGTGGATTGATCAATGACTTAATATGTTTTCTGTGGGACCTCTAATACTGAATAACATGTTGGTACTGAATTCATTTCCTCTCCTCCCATGGACAGGGACACTGGATTGTTTTATGTTAGGAGACAAAACACTAGGGGTGGGACGATACGGGTAACTCACGATTCAATACTGTGGCGATATGTGGCCCACGATAATATCACGATACACGATATCTATGATATTTGATATATATTGTAAGAAATTTCATCAATATATCACGATATATGTGACTGAAAAAGAAAAAATACCCATAAAAAGGAAAACGTCTGTAGTTATGCATTTATTCAATGCCAAAACTTAGTACAATGTACAAAGAAGGTGCATTTGTATAAACCTCACTGCCTGCTAGTCTTGTAAATGTAAACACTGTACAGCTAGACAAATTGAAGTGCATGAACAATAGTGTGGTGACAACCGCGTAAATCCATTATGTGTGTTGTAATAAAATATAGATTTTTGCCGTCAGTTATCGATTATTTATTGCGACAGAGAGCGCAACAATATATTGCAATATCGATTTTTTTCCCCACTAAAACACCATGCTGAAATTCTGTAGTCTTTCATGGTTACCAAGGTGACCAGCCCAGACACTAAAGGTACAACTCCCCCGCAGAAGTCAAGGAATCATCTGAAGAGACTGACCACAGCTTCAGTCTGTGTAAGCTCTAATAAAGTCTGGACTGTTGCAGATCTGCTGGTCTGCCTGGTGTCATTGTGTTGCTGCATGACCCAGTTTTGGCCAAACTTTAACTTAAGAGTGATAGATGAAATTTTTCAAAAATGAAATACCTATAAGCTGGATCAGCCCTTTTCATTCCCAAAGCATTATAACATAATTTTGTCAAAGCCCCCAGCGTCTCTGAGATGTGCACAACGTGCCCTTTAGTGTTGGTGCACTGACTCTCATGCAATAAAAAATATTTGAGCCACAGAGCAAATGTTGCAACCAGCATTAGGGCGTGTTTATGAACCAGGAGAAGAAGTAACTCCCCCGGTGGCCAGGTGGGGTACGGAGGAAAGGCCCAGAACACATGTTTCCCATTTTCTCATTCTCATTAATGTCTTTTTCACTCGCCGTTTAATTCAATACCTAGGAATCACTCTTGACCCTCAACTCCTTTTCAAACACCAGATAAAAAAGATTGTGAACAGAGTTCACAAGTTTAACTTGTCCAACTTCAAGTTTATTAGGAACAACCTACCTCTAAGACAGCAAAAATCTATTTTGATACCATGATCATACCACACATGTCCTACTGCATAACAAGCTGGGCAACAGCCTGTAAGACAACACTAAAACAAATTGAAATAGTCTACAAACAAGCCCTGAAAGTATTGGATAAACATACCATCATTGTTAGATATTAAAAAAGCATGAGCGCTTAAACTGGGACAACATTGTAACATATAGGCCCGGTTTCACAGACAAGGCTTATATCAAGCCAGGAGTAGGCCTAAGTCAGACTAGTAAAGCTAGGTCATTTAAGTGGCTTGCATGAGCGTGGCTTATATTTGTCTTAGTTAGTCCCAGACTGTGGAGTCCTGGAGTAAGCTTAAATGAGAACGCCTCATTAGCCTAAGTGGGAGCACAGTCTGTTAGCCTAATGGTGTTCATAAAAACCTGGAATGGAATTGAGGACAGTTTTGCTGGAGGGAATTTTGACACCAAACATGGCTGAAGGTAAAAGAACACGCTCAAAGAACTATACTGAGTATGAAAAAAAACTCTACTTAAACACATTTTGGGAAATCATGCTGTTATTGAAAGTAAAGGGCATAGTGCTGCTGTTGAACATAAGAAGAACTATGCGTGGGCTGCCATTTGCAGTGAATTCAATGCAAATGAAAATGTAACCACACTTTTGTGTCTAACAGTGTTCTTTTCCCAGAGGAAATTATTCTAACCCTGGTGGAAGAGCCAGTGCACAGTGACTGTGCACCCTCCACATCTGGCATGGCATCCCAGAGAAAAGATGCTGTCAAAACCTTCCAGCAGAGACCAAAAAGGATGTCAATGCATGAAAAGTTAACCTTAGAAGTTCATGAGCAGAAAATGAAATATCTGAAAGAAGAGCATGACATGAAAATGAGAATTCTACAGGTTGAATTGGATATGAAATTAGAAGAGAGAGTTGTTCAAAGAAAGATAGCTATGTAATGTAATGAAATACACTTGACAAGAGTGTGAGTATTGTAGTCCCCCCAACCTAAATTTTAGGACAGCCTTGGTTGAGTTTCTCATTTAATTTTTCAGCACACTATTGCACTGCAATATTGCACTGCAATGTGAAAGCAGCTCTGAGTGCAAGTCCTCGTTGGACTGGCATGGGCACATCTGAATCATTCTGGTCTTCCATTGGAGGGTCAGGACAATTATACTGCTTCAGGTAGTTGTGCAGCTTCAGGTAGTTGTGCAGAACAGTTGTAGCAATGATCACCTTCCAGCATCTTCTTGGCTCAAAAGAAGTGTATTGCATAAACACTGGAATTGATTTTTCCACACTCCAAACATACGCTTGATCATCCCTCTAGTGCGAATATGAGCTCTGTTGTATCTTTGCTGCTCAGTTGTTGTGGGATGTGGCCAAGGCGTGAATAAATAGGAACTCTGAGCATATCCATTGTCACCAATTAGTATTCCACTATGTTGCCCTCTCTCAAACTGAGCACACAATGAAGAGTTGTGAAAAATCCTTGAGTCATGTGTTGCTCCCTTCAAACGGGCAACAATGTTTGGAAACTCTAAATTGGGAGTGCATACAGCCTGAACATTGATGGAAAACCAGTTCTTACGGTTCCTGTACTCCTCAGCATCAGGAGTTGATGGACACTTGATTTCAACATGACATCCATCTATACAGCCAATCACTCGTGGGAAGTTCCCATATTCGTAGAATCGCGATTTATAGTTGGTTTGCTCAGCAGCATCAGGGAACTTAATGTACAGATTTCTCAGTTCACAAATGGCACTGCAGACATTGTGAACTATTCTACACACTGTTGCTTCACTGACACCACACAATCACCAGTTTCACGATGAAAGGTTCCAGATGCCAAGAATCTCAAAGTGATCAGAACTTGGAGAGAACTGGGTACAGGCCTTCCTCTTTGAGACATGGAGGAAAGTCTAGGCTCAAGCAAAGTAATTATCTCCAGTACATCTTCTTTGTACATACGAAAGCGGTCTCGGAAAGTTATTTCATCAAACTGATTCAATGGATTACTCCTATCCACACGTATTTGTCTGGCTGGCCTCTGTAGCGAATATTGGTCTTCATTTAGATATTCCAAATACTCCAAGCTCCCAAACCATCTGTGCTCCCTTTCACAAAAAGTACTAAGCCGAAGTTAAACCTGCCTCTTTGCAGGATTAATATAAACTTAAATTTAGTCCTAGAGTAGCTGTAATCCACCCTCTTGCAATTGGCTTTGTTTAATCCAGAACAGACTAAATCTAAGACTATTTTAAGATATATCTGTGCAAGTGACTTAAAGTTAAGCCAGCTCAAACAGCATTTTAGTCTGAGACTAGGCTTAAGCCTTGTCTGTGAAACCGGGCCATAATGATGCTATTTTGATCTATAAAATCTTTCATGACCAGGCTCCACCCTCACTACAAGAATGTGTGAAAAGAAATTCAAACAGATGAACCAGAGCTGGTGTTAGAGGCGACTGGATAGTTCCTTTTAGAAAAAGTGCTTTTAGTCGAGCCACTTTTTCAGTTCGTGCCTCTCACACCTGGAATGCAACACCAATGATACATGAACTTCCCACTCTGACCTCTTTCACCAAACATTTTAAATCCTGGCTATTGGAGGAACAACACTGTTATCACAACCAGGCTTAAACTTGTGTAGTATCTCTTAATGTTAATTATCGGTTTTAATTAGTACGTATTAGGGCAATGTGCAACGCAACACGCACTTTGTATGTCACACAACTTGGATACTCTCAGTATATATGTAATATTACCATCGCTGGTATTTCATTATTGTAACATGCATTTTTTGCTCAAGTCACTTTAAACTCAAGTCACTTTAGATACAATCCACACTGCTTTTAAATGCTGCTAAATTTATTTTGCTACTATGTATGTTTTATGTTTGTTCCCTTGTTTGATTGTATTGTTTGAGTGAATTGTTTTTATGTTTTCTGTGGGGACTGTGGATGGAAACTAGGATTTCTGCTAAAATCTGGTGTATTTACACTGCTTAATGTAGTGTTCATTAGGGGGCACGGTGGCACAGCAGCAGGTAGTGCAGCCGTCTCACAGCAAGAAGGTCCTGGGTTCGATTCCCGCAGGGGACGCTGTGGGCGCTGATGTGCGTGTTAGTTCCCCCATGACTTCAGTGCCCACACCCTGGGTGGGGTTGGTGAAAGGGCCTTTCTGTGTGGAGTTTGCATGTTCTCTAATGGGAGCTACTCTCACAAAAACATGCAGCAGTCCTGGGCTATACATGCCCCCTCTGGCCAACCGGGGCGCCAGATGGGGTGGGGAGGATCTGGCCGGAATAACGTGATCCTTCCACGCGCTACGTCCGGCTGGAGAAACTCCACCCTGTCTGGTGAAAAGATGCAGCTGCTCACTCCTCAGGTTAAGGAGGAGACCTGAGCTCAGTGCAGGAACTCCCAGGGTTGTTGGAGGATGGCAATGCCCAGGACTGCTAGGTAGGAGCACTGGGTGATAAAATGGGGAAAAAACTGGGATAAAAATATATTAAAAAAAAAAAAATGTAGTGTTCATTAATATGCATTGTCCCGTCTAAATAAACTTTGATTTGATTTGAATGGACCAGCGCCACTCGCAGCCACAGCGAGAACTGGAGGTCGTGTCCACGTTCAATGTCTTTTACCTGAGATATACTTGCAGTTCAGACCGCGTACGCATCAGGGCCGCCATGCGTAGTCTGCGTTCATTTGACACGTTGACGTGCACGTTCTCAAAAAGACACTGAACGCGTACGCGACCTGCAGTTCTAGCTCTGCCCGGGAGTGACGCCGGTTCCGGTCTGATACCAGCTGGTCACAAGTGACGACTCGGAGGTCGCTGGCGCCATTTCCTTTGCCGAGATCGCAACCAAAGCAGTGTTATAATCTCCTACATCATCCACTATTGTCATGTTAACTTGTTAGTTGTTCTTATCTGCTACTGCTACTACCACTGCTGCTACCGCTGCTACTACCTCTACTACTAATTATTTAATCACTTTTCCAACTGTTGCTCTGCTTACTGCCCCCTATCGGTCACCGCCGGTACGACGCGCTCTCCTCGCGTACTACGCGAGCGACGGGGTTGGTGGTGCACGCGAACAGAAGTGAACGGACGCGAACGCAAGCACCAACAGCAAGTATATCTCAGCCTTTTACGTGCACATCGACACATCAAATGAACGCAGGATACGTGTGGCGTCCATGATGCGTATGCGTTCTGAACTGCAAATATATCTGGGGATGTTTATGGGCTTCAGTGGGCTCGGCTCTGTGGATCAAGGTCCTCCTGCCCTGTGGTGGTCTGTGGGGAATGTGGCCACCCATCAAGTACCAGCTGGCCTTGCCCCCTATCCTCATGCCCTCCTCCTTCTGCTCCTTTACATGACTTATCCACACATTCACATAGGACCTTGAGGAGTTGCGTGGTCGGGGAAATGCTGTTGTACATGTCCTGAAATGCCTGCTCCTCAGTTTTTAATAACATCTTAGAGATCTCTACAATCAACAGATGTACACCTCACAAGCAACCTTGCACATAGGGTCCTCGCAGGGGGGCACTGTCAAGTGTAGCTACTGGCATAACCACACGGTGGCCTCACCTCCCCCTCCCCATTTCGTTTTAACTGCATTAAGGCTGGATTATGGTTCTGCAACAAATCGACGCCGAGCCTACGCCGCAGGTTGTGCTGCGTCGCGCAACCCACGCTACACGTCACGCTACACGCCACGGCGTGCCTGACGCACCTCCCACAAATTGTAACTACGCGTCGAGAGGTCGCAGACCAACGCAGACCGAGAGGGCTGTGATTGGTTCGGTTGGTAGCAACGCATTTCCAGTTCTGGTTCGTGAAGCAGTCATGAACTTTCAGCGCTCTTTTCTTCGTGTATGTGTGATTTTTTTTGTTGTGTTTTTTTTGCACAATAGTTGTCCTTATCCCTTTGATTCACTGTGACCAAAAAAGCCGGATAAACCATTCAGGAAAAGATCGCACCTCCCTAGCGTTCGTGGGGGGTACTGCACCGCGGCGAAAAGGAGTGTTGGAGAAGTCCGAAGGGTTCACGACGGCGTCACGGCAACGGCGTCACGGCAACGGCGTCACGGCAACGGCGTCACGGCAACGGCGTCACGGCAACGGCGTCACGGCAACGGCGTCACGGCAACGGCGTCACAGCAACGGCGTGTGCTCTGCGTTGGTTTAACGCAGAACCATAATTCAGGCCTTAGTCACACCCATCAGTACCGGGTCTCCGGAGGGAGATGGGAGTGGTGAGAGGATGATGTCTTTGTCAGTGGATGTATGTTGGTGTCTCTGCGTGAATGGGTGAAGCCCTTTTGCTGTTGGGCTTGTCTGGCTGGCTCCTTGTTGGCGGAGTGGGGGGTTTCTTGCTTTCCGTACCCATCTCTGCTTCCCCCAGCCTTTGGGTATCGGCCGTGTGCCAGCGTCGGCTGTTGAGGGTGGCCCCGTCTCTCCAGGTGGGCGGGCGTTTCGCTGGACTCGAGTACACTCAGTTCTGCAGGTAGGTCCTCTGGCTGCGCTGGAAGTTCTTTGAGAGCCATCGCCAATGATTTAAGGTCATTGGCGAATGATATAGACAGACTGCACATTGGCAGATATAACTATTACAGGCTTTTTTACAAAATAAATAAACACAATCTACTGTATAACTTAATGGAAGTGCCTGTGTTCCCGGCCCCCCCCCCCCATCCCCGGTCATCCCGTTGCTGCTTCCACCTGCCTACGTGGATGTCTGCTGTTGCTGCTTCCGCCTGCCTGCACCCCCCCTCCCCCCCCCCCCACCTCTGGTCATCCGGCTGCTGCTTCCACATGCCTGCTGTGCTGCTGACATCCCTGACTCCCCCAGTTTGGCCTTCGGCAGGAGGGTCCCCCCTTATGAGCCTGGTCCTGCTCAAGGTTTCTTCCCTCCTTTTTTTTCCTTGGAGTTCTTCTTGCCACTGTTTGGCTTAAGACTTTTCTCCCACTATGGGAGTTTTTACCTGCCATTGTTTATATAATAATTGCTCGGGGGTTTATGTTTATGGTTATGTTTATGTTTATGTTTATGTTTATGTTTATGTTTATGTTTATGTTTATGTTTATGTTCTGGGTCTCTGGAAAGCGTCTAGAGACAACATCTGTTGTATTAGACGCTATATAAATAAAATTGAATTGAATTGAAAAATATAAACACATACTTTCTTCTTAAATTTGATACAAATACAGATACGCAGATACAAATTGCGGTACGAAATCCATGAGGCCACATTTTGGTGTTTTTACAACGGTCCATAGTTCTTGCTGGTGCTGGTTTGAAGTCCCTCCCTCTACGTTACGTCATGCTGAGACTTCCTCGTTCTCTTCGTCTCTGAGTCACTGACTCATGTACGCCCACACCTTGCCTCCGTCTCTCTCTGCTGCAGGAACGAACATGGAGACCGCAGGCAAAGTAAGTTTCCTCAATCTCTGCAAGAAATATTATGCTTTCTCTCCGTTTGCACCTGATCATAACGTAATATATAGCATTTCTTGTTATGAATAAGGCAAATTTATGTTCACTGACGCGCTTTAATGACAATTATTGAAGGACCTGCAGGGTCAGTGAGTTTGACCTGGTATGTGCAAGTTCTTGCAAGGCTTTTTCTTTAGCTATTGGTGATAACTTTTAAATCACAAGTATAGAATGCATTTACAAAACAACGTTACTGATTACTGGTTATTGATTTTAGTCACCTCTGACCGATTTGGCATCAGTCAGGAAGTAACTGAAAGGTTGCAAAGCTGAATGAATAACGTTGACCAACATTATCAGTAAGTGCTGAAAGAATCTATTGGAGGTTTTACATAAGGGCATGCTTGGAAACGACGCAAAGGACAACTAAACCGCTGAACAACAAGGGCTCACTACTTGCAAGTTAGATTTCAACAGCAAATCGGCAATAGCCAGTACTGGAGTTGAGGGGGGATGAGGGGGGATGGCATCCCCCCTGAAATAAATACGGTCCAAATCATCCCCCCTGTAAAACTGCCATCCCCCCTTTCCATCCCTTATGTCATTTCATCAATGAATGTGGTTTTACTGCTATTTCAACATTTAGAGTCATCACCAGAAAAATAACACCAGAAAAATAACTTATTTGACAATTTTCACCTGTTTCAAGTAGATTTTCATTTGAAATAAGTAGGAAAATCTGCCAGTGGAACAAGATTTATCTTCTCATTACAATCAAAAAAAATCTTGTTCCACAGGCAGATTTTTCTACTTATTTCAAGTGAAAATCTACTTGAAACAGGTGAAAATTGTTGTTTTTTCCAGTAATGAGTCTTGTTTTAAGTGTAATGAATGTAATTATCCTGTGAAGACAGAGTCATATTGATAAGTTCAGAAAAGTTTTTTATTGTTGTGTTTTGATGTATTTGATGTAAGCCCAGTGGATATTTAAAGCTTACAGAAGGCTGCATTTAACTGCTGCTATGTCATTCCTGCAGTATTTCTGCAGCTGTTTTGGTCACTGCTATTATTTGTAATATATTATATTATTTGTAATCAGCACAAATTATCTGTCCCCATATGATAAAATCCACCATCCCCCCTGATTTATTTGTACAACTCGAGTACTTGCCCATCCCTTCCCACAGTGGAAAACTACTACATTTATTCATATCTTTCAGCAGGAAGTCATTTAAACCCAACTCATTTATGGATATCTTATCGTTCATGTCATAATGGCATCTTGATTTATGGGATAAAATACTACTCTGTTATCATATGATTAGCCTATATTAGGCAAAAAAGCAATGAGGAGATAACACATGCAAACAACAAAGGCTTCAATTGATAGGGACCATAAATATTGGACTCTGGATCAGTGGAAAAGGGTCCCATGGTCCAAGATGACTAATCCTTGTTCGGGAGTGGCCGTCTCAGGGTTAGGAGAGCCACAGATGAACTGTGCCTACAGTGCAAGCCTTTAGAGTTGTTTCTCTTGATGAGGTGTATCGTAATATCCCCCAAAACATATTCTATCATGACAATGCCAGGATACATCGGGTTAAATTGTAAAAGACATGTCCAGATCTGAACCTCCACTGAGAATCTTTGTGGAGTCAAACTCCTTTTGTCATGTATGCAAAAAAAAAACTCCCCAAAACAATCCTGGCCTTAACTTATAAAAATGATGTGTCGGATGCAAGAGGTAATCACATTTTTCCAGTGGTCTCGCAGAACTTCAGTGTGTAACTTACATTTTCCCCAGGCATCTGTCACAGGCTCTGGAAAACAGCAGTTCATTCACAGTGGGCTTTGTTCGCCATGAGTTCAAACATGCCAATGTTTGTCTTTAGGTGATTAAGTGCAAGGCAGCGGTTGCTTGGGAACCTGGGAAGCCTCTCTCCATGGAGGAGGTGGAGGTGGCTCCACCTAAGGCCCACGAAGTTCGCATTAAGGTAAAGCTGTGCACGACATTTACCTGCGCTGAAACCTGAATTTTGATGCAAGGGTAACTTTTAACCTGTCTTTATTTCTTTTTGACTGTGTGCAGTCTTAGTGTACTTTTGAAGGTGTTTCTATCATTTCAAAACTGAGAAATGATGAAACTTTCCACCTTGCAGAACCGTTTTCCTTCCTATCTCATTCCTTGGCCTTTCATTTTAACAGAGGTGTCAAGTAACAAAGTACAAATACTTCGTTACCTTACTTAAGTAGAAATTTTGGTTATCTATACTTCACTGGAGTAATTATTTTTCAGACGACTTTTTACTTTTACTCCTTACATTTTCACGCAATTATCTGTACTTTTTAGTCCTTACATTTTAAAAACAGCCTTGTTACTCTATTTCATGTGGGCCTTTAAATAAAAACTATCCAGTTAAATTGCTCCATCCGGATAGAGTGAATTTGGTTGTGGTTGTTTCAGATGTTCTTGTCCAGTTTTGTTCTTACATCCGTTCCCTCAGATTCCTGCAACTAAACTTGGATGTACATTCCAATAAAGGTTAGGATAAATGATAACATGCCTCTGAAGTTTGACTTTTTGCACCATTACAATACTTATAGGCACCTAGTCATCATATCTGCTGCTCTCTGAAACACATGTTAATGCTCAATAGTCACATATATGGTTCTTTAATATATTTATATTAACACATGTTAATGCTCAATAGTACACATATATGCTTCTTTAATATATTTACATTATACTAAGATACATTCATTTTCAATGGCTTTTGTCCTTAATGGCTTTTTCCCCCTTACATTACTTTTACTTTTATACTTTAAGTAGTTTTGAAACCAGTACTTTTATACTTTTACTTGAGTAAAAAACTTGAGTTGATACTTCAACTTCTACAGGAGTATTTTTAAACTCTATCTATACTTCTACCCGAGTAATGAATGTGAATACTGAAGACACCTCTACCAAGATATCGGCAGGTTATGTTGGTTGTAAGGTTTGTATTGTAAATGACCTGGTATGACCGTGTTTCTCAGCTCTCTGCTACGGGGGTGTGTCATACTGATTCCTACACTCTGAGTGGCCAAGACCCTGAGGGGATTTTCCCCGTTATCTTGGGACACGAGGGTGCTGGGATAGTCGAGAGCGTTGGCGAGGGAGTGACTAAATTCAAGCCAGGTGAGCTGCAGCCAACCACACCGTATGAGCTTAAATAATTAACTCTGAATATGGAATTCTTATTCTGTTTTTACATTTAGGTGACACCGTCATCCCATTGTATGTGCCGCAGTGTGGCGAATGCAAATTCTGCAAAAATCCCAAGACCAACCTCTGCCAGAAAATTAGGTGTGTGACTTGAACTTTAGAAGAGAAAAGAAAAAGCTTTCCCTGTGGCAAACCCAACCCAACATGAGTCACCCATTTGTTTACACATGAATATTGCAAAGTCATCTTTACCATGCAGTACTGGAGTTGTAAAAAAAATCAGGGGGGATGGTGGACTTTATCATATGGGGACAGATAATTTGTGCTGATAACAAATAATATAATATATTACAAATAATAGCAGTGACCAAAACACCTGCAGAAATACTGCAGGAATGACATAGCAGCAGTTAAATGCAGCCTTCTGTAAGCTTTAAATATCCACTGGGCTTACATCAAATACATCAAAACACAACAATAAAAAACACTTTTCTCAACTTATCAATATGACTCTGTCCTTCACAGGATAAGTAACATGGATCACTGCAAAAACTCACAATCTTAACAAGAATATTTGTCTTATTTCTAGTTAAAATGTCTCATTTTAGAAAAAAAAAATCTCATTACACTTAAAACAAGACTCATCACTGGAAAAAACAACAATTTTCACCTGTTTCAAGTAGATTTTCACTTGAAATAAGTAGAAAAATCTGCCAGTGGAACAAGATTTTTTTGCTTGTAATAAGAAGATAAATCTGTTATTAATGTTAAATATGTTAAATAAGTTATTTTTCTGGTGATGACTCTAAATGTTGAAATAGCAGTAAAACCACATTCATTGATGAAATGACATAAGGGATGGAAAGGAGGGATGGCAGTTTTACAGGGGGGTGGATTTTGACCATTTTTATTTCAGGGGGGGGATGCCATCCCCACTCATCCCCCCTCAACTCGAGTACTGTCACCATGAATGTCCCTCGTTGCAGAGTGACCCAGGGCCGGGGCCTGCTCCCCGACCAGACCACGCGCTTCACCTGCAAGGGGAAGCCGGTGTTCCACTTCATGGGGACCAGCACCTTCACCGAGTACACGGTCGTGGCCGACATCTCGCTGGCCAAGGTCAACCCCAAGGCCGCCCTGGACAAAGTGTGCCTGCTCGGGTGTGGCATTTCCACCGGTTACGGTGCTGCTCTCAACACTGCCAAGGTGAGCTGTAACGGATGAGGCTACGTTAGTACAAGAAGCAACTTTATCAACACTTCTTCATGCATGAAACGATCGCCACATAGTATCTTTTCAAAAATTCAAACGGTCACAAGTTGCGCCTGCAGGTTAATCACTCCTGTTTCATCGTAACCTGATATCAATCAGTTGTTTGGCTTTTTGTGCCAAAGTCTTAATTTAGATATAGAAAATGTAAACATTCTTTGAGATGTATGTTGAATTCACAACATACGGTGCGACGCGCACCGTATGCTGAACCCTACGGCGTAGGCTCTGCGTCGATTTAACGCGGAACCATAAATCAGGCTTAACACGGAGCTATTTAGAGCCTCTTTTGTTCTAATCACCGGAGGAAAACTGCTAAAAAGACCCGCGGCCACTGACTGGACTTAAGATAAGGGGACACTGCTGCTTGCATGCCTTTATTTTTATGATTGTTTGCTGTGGTTCGCCCTGCTGCTTTTCCGTGCATGCTTCGCCTGTCGCTCCCGGCTTAACTCTCCGACGCCGCTGTGAGCGTATGGCTGGGTTGGAGGAGGTTTGGAGGAGGAGCGGCGCAATGATTGACAGGAAAGGGGGAAAAGGAAGCGTTTTTCACGGCGCAAAAAAACACCGTCATAAAAAGCCAGGAATGGAGTACTAGAGTGAAGTTTTTCTTGTTACACTCTTTTAGACACATTTGAATGGATGTTGGCCAAGACTTTTAATAGTGTTAAAAGCATGTTAAAAATGATGTCACAATACCTTTAAAGGAGGGAGGGGCTCTCATTTTTTATTGGAGAAAAAACCCCTAACCCTAACCTCTCAAAAAGCTGTTCAGAATCTTGCCTCTTTCCAACGTCTTCCAGAACTTGTTTTTGTCGTAATGTAAGTTGTAAAAAATCCCGATATAATAATATTTGTCAATATGATTACATTAACAATATCCATTTATAAATTCCTGCATACGACACGACAGCGTTTTAATTCTCCCCCGTCCCCCCAGGTTGAGCCCGGTTCCACATGTGCTGTTTTTGGACTCGGAGCTATCGGCCTGGCTGCTATTATGGGCTGCCAGGTGGCCGGGGCCACCAGGATCATCGGCGTGGACCTCAACCCCGACAAGTTTGAGAAAGCCAGGGAATTTGGAGCCACTGAGTTTGTGAACCCAAAGGACCACAGCAAACCCGTCCAGGAGGTTCTGGTGGAGCTGACCGACGGGGGGGTGGACTACTCATTTGAGTGCACTGGAAATGTCCAAGTCATGGTGAGGACTCGGGGTCTGTTCAATTTGATGGTTTCAATTACACAACGCATTATGCACAACTACAGGACTGTCTCAGAAAATTTGAATATTGTGATAAAGTCCTTTATTTTCTGTGATGCAAAAATGTCATACATTCTGGATTCATTACAAATCATCTGAAATATTGCAAGCCTTTTATTATTTTAATATTGCTGATCATGGCTTAAAGCTTAAGAAAACTCAAATATCCTATCTCAAAAAATTAGAATATTCTGGGAATCTTAATCTTAAACTGTAAACCATAATCAGCTATATTAAAATAATAAAAGGCTTGCAATATTTCAGTTGATTTGTATTGAATCCAGAATGTATGATATTTTTGTTTTTTAATTGCATTACAGAAAATAAAGGACTTTATCACAATATTCAAATTTTCTGAGACAGTCCTGGATATTTTTTACTTTTTTGACCCTTTCCCTGCATGTGTGTGTTAAGTGTACTGCTGTTGCACAAAGTGAGTTTCCCCATTGAGGGAGAAATAAAGGATTATCGTATCTCATCTTCTGTAAAAAACGTGGGATTCCTGTTAATCCATCACAAGAAAGGAAGTAAAACCAGTGACAACGTTAATTGTTTCAGAGAGCTGCTCTGGAGGCGTGCCACAAAGGCTGGGGTGAAAGTGTCATCATCGGCGTAGCTGCAGCCGGCCAGGAAATCTCCACCAGACCCTTCCAGCTGGTGACGGGCCGAGTGTGGAAAGGCACCGCCTTCGGAGGTGAGGAACTCATATTGCTGTTTTTGTATGATTTTTTTTTTTTTTCAGTCGGGTCAGGGTCATGCACAAGGTCTTTTGGTGAAACAGTGCTTTTCAAACTGTTCAAATGTTAATAAAGTTCTTATTTTTGCCATCTGAGAAAATTAAATATATTATATTTGGTGCCTAACTGTTTTCCAAGTATATTAGTGCGTGTGTGAATGAATAAATGAGACGTAAAATGTAAATTTCTTTGTAGAAAGGCGCTTTATGAAAATAAGTCAATTTACTTAGTTTACAGCGCAGTCTTGCCACATCCAATATGGCTGCGACGTTGACGTATCGCAGCAGCGGGCAAAACCACTCGATGCGGCGTCTACGTATATATGTCTATGGTTTTATACTATAAGGCTTGGTCGCCAAGTTGCATTCTGGGACGCGGCGGCCATTTTGGCAGCGTTGTGAGAGTAAACAAACAGCAGTGTAGTAGCACCAACAGACGGAACGCAAAAAGAATATGTTAAAATGCCAGAAAGCATCTGGAATTTACCGGGATACTTTAAACAAAGAAGCCAGGGACCGGTATATGGAGAAAATAATGATTATTAACGGTTTGGATTCATATGAAATCCCTACTAAAGAGTGGAGCTCCTGGTCAGAGCTCCACAGTTCTGCACAACCGGCGTCTTAGGCTACCTTGTTTAGGAGTGTTTGGCAGCTGCTTTGGTAAAAGTTTGACTCGCCATGTGTTTCAATAAATTAGTATAATAGTACAACATACAGTACATGTTTTGTATTACTCTTTTTTTATTCTCGCTTCCAGGCTGGAAAAGCGTGGAGAGCGTTCCCAAACTGGTGGAGGACTACATGAGTAAAAAACTGAAGGTGGACGAGTTTGTGACTCACACGCTGCCCTTTGACAAGATCCATGAAGGATTTGACCTCATGCATTCTGGAAAGAGGTGAAACCTATTTCTTTTTTTCCCCCAATTCCATGCCTATAAAGCTTATTTTGTAGTTTTAACTCTATGTAAAGCCTGTTTATATTTCTCCATTCTTGCCTTTTGATTGGCGATTAATTTCCCAGCCTATTTTTTTTTCCTCTTCTTTTTCTCAGTATCCGTGCAGTGCTGACGTTCTGAAGTGCCTGAAACAGCATCCGTCCCATCTGACTTTCAAATGTTCTCCTTTCAAAGCTGTAGCACTTACTTCACACTGCTTAACTTTCACAGTATAATTTCACTGTTAAGAATAAATGTTAAAAGCAGAACACCTGTTTAAAGTTTTTATTCTGTCAATAAAAGAAACTACAAAAAAAGCCCTTCAAACCTATCATTGCAACAGATGCTGCCCCTTCGCTCCATTAAGTCACTTTTTTCTCAGCCCATAGCTTGAAAAGGAACACATTGTGACAACAGACTACATGCCAGATATTGAAATCATAGTAAAATACATTAGTAGTTCAAGAATGTTGCTTACAAATTTCCGCAGTTTGAATGTTTGATTTCAGTATTTTGTACAGAGAGCCACATTTGTGGCATTAGTCTCCTGTTCTTGTGCCTATAGGATCTTACTTATATATTGTAAATTGCCTGTAGCTGTTTGAGGTGATATAGCTTGTGTCTTGCCTAATATTAGGGCTGTTTAAACTTGATCTTGGGTATTTGGGTCATAATATCCAAACAGCACAGTGGTCTCACAATTTTCAGTGCACCTCTTAGGCTGAAGTGATTTAATCACCACCTCATTATGACAAAATCAGATTCAGGCATTTTATTGTCATTATACGAGGCATACAACGAAATTAAATGCAGTACGGAGTGGTGTTTTCCTTTCAAACGCTTTTGACTGATAAAAGTAATGCCCATTGTCGGAGGATGGAGACGCACATTTTGATGTATAACACACCTGGGTGCACGTTACGGTTGGGGCCGCATTAACGGCTGAAGGAATGGCATAAATTGCGCCAAAATTACACGATTAATTCAAAATAGCAGACTTCCTGTTGGGTTTCGGGCCATGGCACCAAGAGACTTTTCTTTAAGTTGCGACATGATACAGGTGTGTACCGATTTTCGTGCATGCACGTCAAACCGTATTGTGGGGTTTGAGGCACCAAGTTTTCTAGGGGGCGCTGTTGAGCCATTAGGCCACGCCCATTAATGTAAACCATTAAATATCACATTTTTCGCCAGGCCTGGCTTGGTGCAGAATATGGTGACTTTTGGGACACGTTTAGGGGGAAAAAAGGCCCTCCTTTCGTTGGAAGAAGGAAAATAACGAGGAAAAAAATAAAAAAATCCTACAGATACAACAGGGCCTTCACACTGTAAGTGCTCGAGCCCTAAAAATAACAGCATTACACATTTACCATCTCCAGATTTTTAAACTCATTAAATTTGTCATGTACTGTAATATTTACTCAATCATAAAGAGAAGAGTGATACTTAAAGTCTTGATTTTAGAAGACATTTGTACACCTTTAAAATACTGTATTTTCCTCAGTTCGGAATAGCCATCATATATTATTGCAAAGAAAAATACATTTTCACAAAACCTGCAGTTTTCAAATAAGTGTTATGAAAGGAAAAGATTCAGTCTATATGATAAAACTGCTGCAGTACTTAAAACAGAATTGGCCCACCATCTGATTATTTCCTGGTGCTTTCTGCCATCTTGCTGTCAATTTTTGAAAGGAACATTACATTGCATTTATGCTGGAAAGGTAGAAAATAACTGCTTTAATCTCCTCCTGAATATTGAAAGGTCGGTATTGACATGGTAACGTGGGACTTTATTATAATTGGAGGTGGGATAGGTGGGATAACTATAACCTCCCCCACCTCGAAACTGCTCCTACTTAAATATTTGCCCTTTGTATTTCATCTCTCCCTGGAAATTATGCTAATTTGCTACTTAAATTTTCAATTTGGGTCTCACATTTATGCTCATAATAGCAATCATGCGTGGACTGCATTCTTTCTATCCTAAATGACAATAACTCATTTTCCTGCTTTGTCTATAAAAGCGTTTTGTTTATAAAAGCTTTGGCTTCGAGCAACACCATGGTGATCCAGTGGCTCAAATTAACACCACTTAGAATCACCAGTACCCTCATCTACAGTAATGTGCACTTTAGGGGATGCTGGAGGGCAAAATCCACAACCGCAAAAGAGCATTCTGGGACAGGTGCCTTGTGAAAATGTGGTTCTTTGTTTTTCTCCAGCTGGGGCAACTTTTTTTTTTCCTTTTACATTTTTAATGAGAAAAACAATGGAGTTAGACTTAGAAAATGGGGCCGAACTTAAAGGGCTTTAGGCTAAGTATTAGGTTTTGTGCTTCACCCAGTCTGTTGGATGCTACATTGAAGTCTGCTTTAATTTTAAGGGGCCAGTATGAATATAGGAGAATGTCTTGGAAATAAGGTGGTAAAATCAACCAGAAATTTCAACCACTGAAAGGGCTGGTATTGTCTTGCAGCACCCTGTGCCTGCAGGGAAGGTAGAAGGCATGGAAATAAATCTGGGCTATTCACCAACAGCATTGACTTTAAAAAGCATAAGACAAGGGATCTATGTTTGATTCTTTTTCAGACAATCTGGAAAGTAAGTCCATGTGTGAATGGTGTCAATTCAATTCAAAAATGTATCAAAATCCTTTTTTAAACAGTGTTTTTGTGGCTCTAGTGGCCTTTATTTTGAAAGTGGCTAGACTGTAAGCTTGGGTAGGGAGAGGGAGAAAGACAAGTAGGAAAGAGCCACAACACCATTCCCAGGTGTCTATGTCTTATGTTGTCAGTATAAATGGGGGGATGTTGGACCGTTTCCCCCTCCGTCTGGGGGCTCCGGCGGCGCCGGAGGCGCCCGTGGAGGTACGGTGGGGCCCTGGCCCGGCTCGGAGGGCCGGCCCCCGTCTACTGGATGGCCGGTGGGGGAACGTGGGTGTCTTACCAGGGCCGGCTTTGCTGGTCCTGCCTCCTGGCTTCGGCCTCCGCTCCCCCTCCTCCCACCCCTACACGATTCATAAGCACATAGGCGAAGGGGCGGGGGGTCCGGGTCGTGGGGGGCATTGTCCCGCGTGGCCCGGCACTCCCCGCCTCACGGTTTTAACAGCAAAGTAGACAGTGCACATTCAACACTTAATAAATACATTTGACAAAGACACGTAGTTCGGGAGGGGGGGGGTCGGTGTCAAATCGATACTTGGCCCCTCTCCCTCCCTGTTTTTATGGCATTAATCACATACACTCAACACCAGGGGCGGGAGGGGGTCCCACATCACCCGCGTTCCCTCGCCGGCCTGGGATAGGTGGGTCGGGATACCCGGGCCTGGCAGGGCTCGTCGTGCAGCCTGGGGTGCCTTCTGGCGGTGCTGGACCCCCCCGGGAGGGGGAAACGGTGCGTGATTGTGTGTCTGTGTCGGTGAGAATGCAGTGTGGAAGGGTCCTGCCATGGAGGATTTGAGCCTCCATTGGCAGGACAATAAAACTTAATAATTTATCAATATTATATTATACAAAGATGGTTATTATTAGTATTATTATTATTATTATTATTATTATTATTATTATTATTATTATTATTATTATTAGTATTAGTATTATTATTATTATTAGTATTATTATTATTATTAGTATATCTTATTATTAGTATAGGTATCGGATAGGTGAATGGATGAATGAATGGGATGCCTGGGTCTGGGGCCCTCCGTTGTCGGGCCTGCGAGGGTGTCGCCCTGTTGGGGGGTTCCCTCTCTCCGGGCCCATCTCCGGTCCCCCCCGCTGCCTCCGCGGCGGGGCGCCCCTCTGGTCTTGGAGGGCCACTTTCATGGGGGCGGGTGCACCTGCCCGCGTCGGCGGCCGGGGCGGCTCTGTCTCTCCGGGCAGGCTGGCCTGGAGGGCGAGGGCCTATATACATATACACACACAATACACAGCCACACAAACATATACATACACACACACACATAGCCACAAAGACATGTACACACACACGTACGCATACACATATACACACACACACACACACACACACACACACACACGCATGATCATATACATACACCCATACACACACATAGACATACACACTGGCTTGTTCACCTGCATGCTTGCTCTGTAGTCTTTGGGGTTAGGTAGCGGTAGCGGTAGCTTAGCTCAGACTGCGATCAGATCTCAAGATTTGGGTCGATTGCTGCTCGTGTTTTGGTCGGCTCCGTGCCGGTTTCGTGTTTTGTTTGTGGTTTTTTGTTGCAGATTTCTCCGTGTGTTCCTGCTTCCTGGATTGGCAGTGGATGTCGTCACCACCCCCCCCCCAAAAAAAAAAAAAAAAGTGTATATTATATAGTGTATGTGTATATTTATGTATGTGTGTGCATATGTATGCGTATATATATGTATATATATATTAAATATAGTAATAATGCACATTCACCTTTGGTTTCATTAATATGTGTGCAGACAAGGTAAAAAAAAAAAAAAGGAAACAGCCACAGGCCGGGATTCGAACTTGAGCTACCTGCATGCAGGCGAGGGCCTCTGTAGCCCCCAAAACCCAAAATCTAAGAATCATGATCCAAAATCTGAGGGCCAAAACCCAGAATCTGTAGCCATAAAATAAAAAACTCTTAACGGTGAGTGCACTCATCTTTATCAGTGACACTTTTATTTTCCGTCCATCAGTTCTAAAACAGTCTATGTTTTCAAACCGCATTTCTCAGGTGCTTTTTCTTTTGGCAGTTGCACTTCTAAAACAAGTTATAAATCAGCGCTGTCTATGTCCGGCGGGCAGGCGGTGCATGAGAGAGATCTAGCTCATGGGCTGCTGAATGATTCAGCACCTTGCTCGTCAGAGTCAGAGTGCCAAAAACCTGCTTGTTGCAGTTACGGATAACCAGTCAGCGAAAGTAAGTGGTTGATGTCTGTACTTTCTGTATCAAATCAAATCAAACTTTATTTATATAGCACTTTTCATACACGAGTAATGCAAAGTGCTTTACATTCAACATTACAAAATCAACATTTAACATAGAAAAACTCACACTCGTGGTTAAAAACACACATCTGGTCATTTTCACACACATCCTCACTTTAATACCCACACAGCATCCCCCTCTTCCCCGCATAGACATTAAAACAAAATCAGGAACATCATAAAAATTTAAAAAAATCATCAAATACCTAAATAGTCCCCATGAGGAAAAAGCACTGGAGTTAACATATGGAAAAGTAAAAACATTAAAATAAACCTAACAAAAAAATTAAAAAAAATTATATATTATAAAAGACTAAGTACATAATAAAATAATTGAAAAATAAGTAGTTAAAGAAATAACTATATAACAATAATATGACATTGACAACTTGTGGAGTCATTTAGTATATGTACTGTAAGTCTTTACGGAAGGAAAACCTGCATCACAGTTTTGTACTCCTTTGTAAACTGGCTCATGCTTTAACTGCATTTTTTTCCATTCCACAGACAAAAAAAACTAAGTTTTTAATGTTTTTTGAATCTATATACCCCATCTCTATCAAAAAAACATTTTTTTGAATATCGATCGGGAATAGGCTGTTTATGGATTGTGCTGTTTGAAAATGAACCAAATAAAACAAAATGGAAATCACTTGATTTTATAAATAATGTATTTGTGCAGTCTCTGTAACCACCTAATCCCGAGACCACAGCAATAAACCAATAACCAACAACTTTACTGCTTTTAATCCGTCCATGGGCTGTGCGTGCTGACTTCATTCTGCTCCTCCATGTTTAGTTCTCCTGTAGTACATCAACACAACATTTCAGAGGAGCAGAAACAGGTACAAATCAGAGCTCATTTTAATGAGCTCACAGCTACTTTGTTCACTGTTGCTGCAGAAATTAACATAGCATGAATATAGAATAGCATTAAATAAAAAGCCTTAAAGAAACCAATGTGTATTGCAGTGGTGTCAAAAGTACACACATTTGTTACTTAAGTAGAAGTATAGATACTGCAGTTTATAAATACTCTGGTAAAAGTTGAAGTATCAACTTGACCTCTTTACTCAAGTAAAAGTAAAAAGTATGTGCTCCAAAAAACTACTTAAAGTATAAAAGTATAAAGTAACTTTTGAAAAAAAAACAGCCAGCGGCCACTATATGAATTGAAAGCTCAATTTAAACACTGATTAGTTCTACAAGTGGCCCAAGATACAACACAATCATTAACCCATTACTGTCAAAGACAAAGTCACTCAAGGAGCATGTTCTTTCTCAAATTTGATTGTATTCAAAACCGGGCCCAGGTTGGAAAAACAACTAAGTTTCAACATTTTCTCTAGAGACAGCAAGAGAGAGAGAGAGAGAGAGAGAGAGAGAGAGAGAGATTTTGCACAAACAGTAGTATGAGGTATTCATGTTCATCCCATCAAAAAATAAACTTAAAATCTTCCTGCCTGAAAAATTCAGCCCTGAACCCCATACCAGTCACAGCTGACAAGTCAAGACCAAAACTTAAATGAGAATGAGCTCTACATCGCTACATACAAATCCCTAAATCCCTCTTAAAGGAGCATGAGGCTCCTTTAAGAAATTAGACTCATAGCGCCATGACCCCTGTCGGGGTCAGAGTAGGATTAAGGTAGTCATGGGCCCCTATGTTTTCTCTGGGGCCTCCCTTATGCATCAAGTTCTCCCAGAAAAAAGTAATTTTGTGCCATGTGTAACCGTGCACATGGCAGTAGCACTCATTTACTATAACAGCCTTTAGTTGTTCAATTCAATTTTATTTATATAGCGTCTAATACAACAAAAGTTGTCTCTAGACGCTTTCCAGAGACCCATACCCAGAACATGACCCCCGAGCAGTTATTACATAAACAATGGCAGGTAAAAACTCCCCTAGTGAGAGAAAAACCTTAAGCCAAACAGTGGCAAGGAAAAACTCCCCTTTAGGAGGGAAGAAACCTTGAGCAGGACCAGGCTCATAAGGGGGGACCCTCCTGCCGAAGGCCAGACTGGTGGGTCAGGGACGTCAGCAGCACAGCAGGCAGGTGGAAGCAGCAACGGGATGACCGGGGGTGGGGACAGCAGGCCAGCACGCAGCTCCCGCCCAAGCTCTGGCCCAATCATCAAGTCCCAGGTTGGGGTGCAGGGTCGGGGAAAGGTTGAGAAGGGGCAGGGCCAGGGAGAGGAGTCTTGAGGGACCTTCTCCCCCGCCCAAAAGGGGCCGTTACCCTGCCCCCCTCACTCCCACACTGCAGGTTCCGGTGTCCGGCAAAGGATGCTGCAACATGGACAAAAGAAGTTGTAACAAAAATACTACGGAAAGCCATTTAAAGTAAATCTGCAAGCTGTGTGTGTGTGTGTGTGTGTGTGTGTGTGTGTGTGTGTGTGTGTGTGTGTGTGTGTGTGTGCGTGTGTGTGTGTGTGTGTGTCAGCAATGTAACAGAACTGCAGCCAGTAATTAAACACAACTTACTTGCAGAGGGCTCTCTTTCTTGTTTTCCTGGATGAGAGGTCTTTGATGAGGCTGGTAAAATCCAGTTTTCTAAGAATATCACTCTCAATGCTCATCAAATACAGGAGATTGAGTCTGTTTTGGCCCATTGTGGATCTCAGTTTATTCTTTACAAGTCCAAATTTTGAAAATGATAGCTCCCCACTGGCATTGATAACAGGCAGAGGTGGACAGAGTACTCGACCCCAGTACTTGAGTAAGAGTACAAATACTACTGGTCAAAATTTACTCCGTTACAAGTAAAAGTAGCTCAGTCAAAATATTACTCGAGTAAGAATAGAAAAGTACTTGCTTTTAAAGGTACTTAAGTATCCAAAAGTAAATGCTTTTAAATTTACTTTAAGTAAAAGTAAGAGTAAGAGTAAATTTCTTATTTTCCACATCAGTAAATTACTATATTTTTTCTAAATTAATTTAAGTTGTAAAGTTTAAGTTGTAAATGTCTGTGGTTTGTCTGTGCCCTCGTTTTTTACTCGGTCGAACTCAAACATTGAGTTAAGATACGGCCAAGGATTTTGTGAAAGTCCCTGCTCCGAGTCCGGCTCATTATCAGACTCAGACGACTCAGCGGATTGTCTTCCTTCTCCTGACGCAGCCATTGTGTGTATGTATGTACTGTATGTCTTGACTTGTTGCGGATCTGTCTTGACAAACGCAGGCTACTTTGGCGGTATGGTTTTGAGGAGGCTTGACGTATTTCCGCTTTCCGTACATCCCAGTGGAGAGCGTGCACTGTGATAGGTCTCCTCCTTTGACAAAAACAGCTTGTGTCCAATAGGATTTTAGGGAAGAAGAAAAAAGAGCAGACCTGAAAGTAACGAGTACTTTTCAGCGTTCCTAGAAATGTACTCGAGTAAAAGTAAAAATATTTGTCTTGGAAATGTATTCAAGTAAGAGTAATAAGTACCAAAGAAATCTAATACTCAAGTAAAGTACAAATCCTCTGGATATGTACTTAAGTACAGTACTCAAGTAAATTTACTCCGTTACTGTCCACCACTGATAACAGGTAAAGTCAAACAGAGTCTGTTGCTCCGAACCTGTCACGGCCCGACTGCTCACAGTCCAGTTCAGTTGCCATCTGCTTGTTTTTTCTTCTTCTATCATGTC
This sequence comes from Cololabis saira, assembly GCF_033807715.1. Taxonomy (NCBI): domain Eukaryota; kingdom Metazoa; phylum Chordata; class Actinopteri; order Beloniformes; family Belonidae; genus Cololabis; species Cololabis saira. The sequence continues at coordinate 3,673,876 of NC_084598.1, forward strand.
TGTGTGTCACCCACCAGACTTAAAATACCATGTTAGCTTTGGAATCTTCATTAATAATTGCGTGTCCCTTTTTTCTTTCTCCCCCTGCGCTTGTTTCTGAGCGCCACTGAGTTTCTTGTTGAACATTTTGCCGCTGTAAAGCCTGATTTATGTTTCCGCGTTAAATCGAAGCAGAATCTACGCCGTAGGTACGCACAGACATGCGCCGTACGGTGCGGGTCACCGCGTACCCTACGCTGGTGTAACGCGGAACCATAAATCAGCCTTTAGATTGACAGGCGACAGCATTGTAACGGAAGAACGACAAATGTAGCCTATTTACATTTTTTTTTTTAAATAGTCTGACCAATCCAAGGGGCCCAGGGCCCCTACGCTGCAGCCTAGGGAAGCCTGTGCATTAATCCGCGCATGGTCGGGGTTATTGCAGCCAACAGCGAAGCCGGCACGGCTTCGCTGTTGCAGCGTCATTTGACGTCACATCCGCAGGACAGCGCAGGAAATTCGGGGCCCGTTTTAATGTTTATAAATTATAAACATTAAACCGAAGCCAAGAGTAACACTTGTTTTAGAAATGTAAGGAATAGAAAGTAGCAGGTACTTGTGTGAAAATGTAATAAGTAAGAAGAAAAATAAGTAATGGAGTAAAGTAGAGATACAGTAACGAAGTACTTGTACTTCGTTACTTGACACCCCTGGTGTATTGTTGCAGCAGTTTAGCTATGATTGGATAATAATCCCTGATCACGGAGCCTCCCACGTGGCCTCAAGGCGCGCGGGTCGGTCCACTATAAAGTGCGGCTCCCGTTTCCTCGCTGAGGCGCGTCACGGATCCAGGTGGATCAAGCTTCTCCGGCTGGTATGGGCATGCTGGCCGGAGGATGGGGTCCTCCTGGCGAAAGGGACTCAGAGCAAAAGGAAAGGTTAGGAGCGAGGGAGCTGCTCCGGATCCCCAGGTAGGATCCTGGTCCGGGCGCACCCCCCCCCGGGGAGGGGAAGGAGGCCGGTGGGGGTCCCATCGCTTTAAGCAACGGGGCCGGTGATGTCATCAAAGCCTGCCGGCAGATTGCGGTTTCCTGCATGTGGGAATGTTCCAAGCAGCTTGCTGAGCAACATGGCTGCCCCCGGCAAGGAGAAGAACAGGCGTCAAAACCCAATGGTCACAACCTTATGAGGCAGCCATTTAATGTTTAAATCAGTTGGTTTGATAACACGTTAAGATGGGATCTAATAAGCAATCCTATGGGTCATGTTTGAGTTACGCTTTACCACCATTCAGTTTGCTGGTTCTAGAGTCTTGAAATTCTAGTAGAGTTGCAGCCACACGCCATAAAGGGGCTCTTAAGTTTAAAAGCACATCAAGGGTCAAAACAGTAACCAGGGCAACTATGACCAAGATGCAGCCACTACAGTGGGGGAATGTCAAACCTTTAAAGGTGAAAGTTAACAGTCTCATCTGAAAAATCACAAGTTTATTATGGCAGGCAACAGATTGACAACTCCAAGGGTTCAATGTTGTGGTCAGACCTGCACAGGAAAAAGGCAACAGCCAATATAACCACTTGCAGTACGGCATCTAATAGTATCAATATTTAGATTGTTACCTCATTAGAAGGTCTTGTGCCCTTTAGATCCAGACCCTTTCTGGTCGTCAATAGGAATGTGGTCAAAAGTATCTGTGGTATATTTAGAATTAACCTGGACGTCCCTTGCTCTCTGGTAGCCATTGCTGGAGTGAACAGAGTGGGAAGAAGGGTATAGAGGGCGCTTCTCAACTATGCCGAGGGGGCCGTGGTCACTGGTCCAGGCAAAGTCTGGGAAGGGACGGTTAGGCCTGAGGCTCAGCAGCTCTTCAATGATACTGGAGATCTCTGCATCCTGGTCACCCACAAGGCCACTTCCTGCACCGGACCCCACACCGTATCCTGCACCGGACCCCACACTGTATCCTGTGGCGGATCCCACGCCGTAGCTGGTTCCTACGCCAAACCCGGATCCTGCTCCGCCTGCGCCAAAGCCGGATCCCGCGCCGCCAGCGGCATAGCCGGATCCCGCGCCAAAGCCGGATCCCGCGCCATAGCCGGATCCCGCGCCATAGCCGGATCCCGCGCCATAGCCGGATCCCGCGCCGCCAGCGCCAAAGCCAGCTCCTTCACCATGACCGGATCCTGTGCCATAGCCGGATCCCACACCCGTTTGGCCTGAATACAGATTTATTAGCACATCTTTAGTGTGTGCTGCTGTCACCATGTAGCCAGCTAAATACATCTGACAAGAGTGTTCCTGAATCTGATCAAATATGACCTTATTGCAGTTAAAATGCTGAGAACGTGATCCTTCATCCACTTGCTAGTATTACTTATTTGCCCACCCAATTACATCCTACTCAAGGACGGATTATCATGACCACGGGCCCTGGACACAAACTCGCTATGGGCCCCTACCTACAATAATATCCTACGTGCACGGTGCATGCCCTCCCCAATCACTCAGTTTGGTCTCACAATGGCGCAGAGAATCCACAATCACACCGTGTGAATGTGGATGGCGGAATGGCAGAGCGTGGGTCTCAGTACAGAGGGGGCGGAGCATTCTCCATGGGCCCTTATGATAGTCATTTTAACGTTCAACAACATCATCCTACCCAACAAACAACATTTATCTCACTTTTATTGAGCCAAGCCTATAGGCCTATGCTGCAGAAAGCAGAGTAAAGTCCCAAACTTGTTCAGAAGCACACACACACACACACACACACACACACACACACACACACACACACACACACACACACACACACACACACACACACACACACACACACACACACACACACACACACACACACACACACACACACACACACACACACACACACACACAGGCCTGACAGCTGTCAATCACACGGCGCTGACTCGGACTGACTCAGTTCCATCTTTGATACAGTTTAAATAAAAAAAAAACATTACATATATTTAGATAGATATAGACCAGGGGTCTTCAACCCTGGTCCTCGAGGGCCGGTGTCCTGCATGTTTTAGATGTTTCCCTGCTTTAACACACCTGATTCTAATTAATCATCGTCATCAGCTTGTCATCCAGGGCTGCACAATTCTGTTAATGACACAGTCACTTGTGTCATGGTGCAATGAAGCAGGGAAACATCTAAAACCTGCAGGGACACCGGCCCTCGTGGACCAGGATTGGTGACCCCTGATATAGACACAGTGGTCTATAACATCATTTCTGAGCTCTATAACAGAGAATAGACTCGGCGGTCTCGTTGACAAAAACACAAAGCTCATTCAAATAAGCAGGTGGTCAAGAATACCACAACTTTCTGATAAAGAAATTATTTATGAAGGTTACACTGACTCACCAATGGTAGTTGACTCTTCCATAAAACTTTGTACATGCTTAGTCCTCTTTTAAAGTTTAGCGCTCATCTCTTTCATGGCCGCAAATTTGCCGAGTCGGCAAATTGGCTCTAACTGTTAAGGCTGATTTATGGTTCCGCGTTACACCAACGCAGAGCCTACGGCGTAGGGTACGCGGCGATGCGCGGAAGCTCTGCGTCGATTTAACGCGGAACCATAAATCAAGCTTTACAGCAAATCAGCGTTGGCCCACGGCTCTGATGCGTTCAGGACAGTTGTAAAGTAAGAATTAGTCTACACTGACCGCACAATGCACATTTTATCGTAATTATAGCCTACAATTTACGATTATATATGAACGTATCACACAAAACGGGGCCCTATCATTGGGCCCTACGAGTTTGTACATTTATTTTACACATAAAAAAAAAAAAAAATGTTTGAAAGCCGAGGGCCCCCATTGGCTCCAGGGCCCTGGGCACTCGCCCACTTTGCCCATGCGGTAATCCGTCTATGATCCTACTGATAAGGTCCATGGACATATGTACCTACTTTTTTTAGTGGGGATACAGCCTCCAAAGCCAAAGAGCAGGAAACAGAGCCAGGAAGTCCTGTTCACATGGACAACATCAATCATTTGAAATACCAAAACAAATACCAAACTTAAAAACTCACCTCAAAACACACTGATACACCATATTTAAATGCAAACTAACAAGCTAAACACAAATAGTCCTGCAAAAGTCATAGGAAGAATGACCAAAGCCTTGTGCTTGCAGTATTTTGTCATACCAGATCATTTTATACTGATGCTTCACCTGCTCTAATTTAGGTCATGAATCACACCTGGTGGGCCACATTTTCTCCTCTGCCAGCCTTCTGCCCCACAGCTCAGTTAGTAAATGGTGAATGGCTTACACTTATATAACGCTTTTCCAGCTGTACTCTTACAGCCCCAAAGCACTTTACACTGTTGACGTTCACCCACACACGTTTACCCACACAGCGGTTGTCGATGGAGCTGCCATACAACCGTGCTGGCCTGACAACTGGGAGCAACTGGGGATTCAGTGTCTTGCCCAAGGACACTTTGGTGGACACAGGAGGAACTAGGACTCGAACCACTGACCTTCATCAAATCAATATTTAGTTTGGGTTTGTTTCCCTCACTTAACCAAATAATCATGACTCATAGAGCTCTAATAATAGACAATGTCTGTATCAATGTTCTTGTAAATAAAAAGTAGGTTGCTAATAAATGCGTTAAAGTAACCATAAGCCAAATTATAATTGTTGTGAAAAGTTTAACTGATCTAATAAGATAACTATAAATTATGATTTAATAACTCTCTAATGGATGCAAACATAGTTCACAGAGTTCATTCACAAATAATTTAAAAACACAAATACAGATAACAATCAATTGAGGTAAGTTTGTAAAATGGGACTCCCCAGAAGCTACTGTAGGTTATGAATAGGGGCCCAGTCACACAGCAACACACAACTCTTTTAAAGGTAACAAACATTTATTTTACCCATATAAAAATAATTCTAAGAAATTGTATTTTAGTACTCTCTTTTTGGAGAAGGAATTAATTGGGGGAATAAGTGATTTTTATTGCCCTCTTTACTGAATGATTGTGGTTAAGCCCATACCTGCATACTAAAGGTTTTATCACTGCATAATCTGCATACCACAGAACTTGAGTGCCCATGGGGAATAATTGCTCATTGGCCTGCCTTTCCACTCATATTCATCTATGAATCCATTATTACTACTGTGTAGAAATTATTGATAATTTTATGCAAGATTGCTTGAATATTGATGCTGCAAAACACTTGCATTGTGTCCTTCTCCATCCTAAAAGATGGTCAAATGCATTGAGAGAGATAAGAAAGGAATTAGTGAGGTACCTTTTCTATATTGAGAGAATTCAAGCATTTCTTATTGTCCTCCTGTTTTTAATTTGCTGTGTTAGAAACTATCCCACACACAAAAAAATATTTTTCATTCCAGTGTACAATTCAATTCAATTCAATTCAATTCAATTTTATTTGTATAGCGTCTACTACAACAGATGTTTTGTCTCTAGACGCTTTCCAGAGACCCAGAACATGATCCCCTGAGCAGTTATTACATAAACAAGGGCAGGTAAGGGGCCATTGGACCCACTTATAAGGGGGGACCCTCCTGCCGAAGGCCAGACTGGGGGGTCGAGGACGTCAGCAGCACACAGCAGTCATCCACACAACAGACATCCACACAGCAGACATCCACGCAGGCAGGTTGAAGCAGCAGCGGGATGACCAGAGGGGGGTGGGGGACCACAGGCAGGTGGAAGCAGCAACGGGATGACTTTAGGGGGGGCGCAGGCCAGCTCCTGAAGCACCGGCCTGCAAACATGCAAAAAAGAGAATAAAGGGGGCCAGCAAAAGAAATTACAGGGACGATGGACAAAAATGATGCTATTAGATACTTATAATAAATAAAAATGGAAATGGAGAAGAGAGGAAGGGAAGAGGAGAGGAGAAGAAGGGTGAGAGGCACCGCCCAGTGGATCATGTCGGTGCCCCCCTGCAGCATAAGCCTATAGCAGCATATCTACCACGAAGCTATATTTGAGACTAACTATTATAGTCGTGTTCTATAGCTGCAGCTATGACTACTGACTCTAACACACTAGAGTTTACACTACCTAGAGATTTACCAACACCAGCTAGAGGTTTACTAAACACTAACTATTATAGTCTTGTTCTATAGCTGCAACTATGACTACTGACTCTAACACACTGGAGTTTACACTACCTAGAGATTTACCAACACCATTTGTTATTGTGGACACACAATAACAAGCAATTTAGGCATATAAGGACATGATTACATACCTGTGGATAGTCCTAGAATAGCACCCTGCATGGTAGTGGTTTGTTTCATTCCAATTTGGATACTGCACTGCTTGAGGGATTCACTTCCTCATTTGCCATAGCAATGAACAAGTGGTTTCCAAGTGGAAGCAGCTGATTGAGATATCATGAAGCCAAATTATAATCAGACTGTGTCCCCAAACCTGCCAGGATGTTGAAGAGGAGACATCGTGGATTTAGAGCAGGAGCAAAGCGAAGAAAGCAAAAGAGGAAGTCTAAACCAGCGTATCATTGGTGTGTGATCATCGGTAACGTCCGGTCTTTCGCAAATAAGCTTGAATTGCTGGAAAAATCAGGAGTTGCCCTACTTTCAGACAATACAGGGGGAAACTTGAAGAGAAACGGAAAAAACAAGGGCAGTGGAATTGCAGTGGTTGTCAATAACATATGGTGTAATCAAGTAGGCCTACATCCTACTGTGAAACATCATTTCTGCAACCCAGATAATGAACTGTTAGCTGTGAATTTACATTCTTAGTATTTACCAATGTTATTGTAGTGACAGTTTTCATCCTGCTGTCAACTAGGACAGGCGCTGCATGTGACATCAGCTCCACTGTTGCTAATCTACAGAGACAAGAACAAGACAAGAAGATGTTTGTTGCCATTATTGTTGATTTTAACCACACCTCTCTCTCTCTCTCTGCAACATTTCCAATATTTCAATTATTAGTCAAGTGTCTCAGCAGAAAAAAACAAAAAGTTGCATTGTTTTATGCACACATCAGAGATGCATACAGCTCCTCTGCACAACCTACTCTCGGCAGGACAGATTATAATCTGTTTTTTCTCTCCTCCACCTACAAAACCATAATCCAGAGGCAGTTTAAGACCAAAAGGACTGGGATGAGGTGGTCACAGGAAGCTGCCAGTCTGCTTTGAGGCTACAGACTGGGATGCATTCTATTATGCTACATGGAGATGACGTCAATGCCAAGAGTGTGTGAGTGAATATATCAACTTCTGCTTGGACAACAACATCCTCTCCACAACAGTGGAGCCTCTGGAGCTGATTGTGTGAAGGAGGATACTTCATAAAATGAAGAAGATCATGAACAACTCTGAGCATCCTCTTCACAACACAGAGATCCTTCCTGCCCACAGCAATAAAACGCTTTGAAGAGACTTAAAGGGGACCTATTATGAAAAACACGTTTTTTCTTGCTTTAACATATATAAAATGGTCTCCCCTCAGCCTGCCAACGGCAGTTCGGCAGCTCCTGTGAGAGATTGCAGCTTATGAAATCTCCCATCACAAGAACTACCGAGTTTGGCCGAGAAGTTTCCACATCGGAGACTTGCTTAGCCTCAAGGGGGGCTTGCGGAGGGATGTAGACTCCCGCAAGGATGATGAAGGGGAACTCTCTCGGGGAATAGTAAGGTTTACACTCAATAAAAACTCAGTCCAGGATGCGACAACAGTGTTGGTGTAATATCACTGCATCCGTGCACCAGTTACTATTTAAAGGGGACCTATTATGAAAAACAGGTTTTTTCTGTCTTTAACATATATAAAGTGGTCTCTCCTCAGCTTGCCAACAAGAAGGAGGAAAGCAACCAGATTCTGCAGTGTCTGTACAGCCGCCCGGATGATTCGTCCAGTGTGATGTGGATCTACGAGCCAATAAGATTCTGCTCCCGTCGTTACGTAACGACGGGTGCGATTTACAAAGGTTGGCCTCCGATGCGTGAAACCACGCCCACAACTACCGGTAACTCCGCCGGCCGGAGCTTCCACCATTTTTTCGTAGCGGTGTCTTGCGTCATTCAGGCAGCCAATCAGCACAGAGCCTCATTATCATAGCCCCGCCCACTCAGAATAGATAACGAGGTTAGAGAATGAGATGATAAAGACATGGCTCAGAGGCTGAATTTCTAATTTATTTAGCAAAAACAATCAAAAGCTTGTTTTTAAGACATTCAAGGCCTGTTTAAAATAGGTATTAGATGCCATAATAGGTCCCCTTTAAATCATGAAGACATCTGCAACAATGAATTTCCTCTTGGCAATTAATAAAGTATTTTTAAATTGAATTGAATGGGGACAAGATTGCTTGTCCAGGAACATGAAAAGCATTTCTTTTTACAGTAGTTTATTTTTTCCCTGATTGTGTAGGCTTTTTTATTTTAAAATGTTCTGCTTTTAAAGGAAAAGTCAATCAAGTTGTTTTATTTGTATTTATTTCAACTGTTGTTCAGCTTATACAATGTATTTCCTGAGTTCTTTGTGTTGTACTTAGGCCTATCTCATATACTGAAAATTTGAAAATACAAAGAGTGTGTGATTTTACTTATTTCTCTTCTTTCATTCTACCTGGATCATAAATTACAATAAAATGCAGGAACTGGGAGAGCATACAAACCACAAATTAAGTTCTAACAATTTCTTTATAACCACCACGTCATCATAATGAATTTTTTTACTTTCATTAAAATGAACATTTAAACTTTGTGAGGGTCTTCTTCTGCTGCAGCAAATGTCTGCTGTAGTAAGCAGTGTTGAAATATCCACTTGCTGACGATGATGCTCTTAGGATGATGCTCAGAACGATAAGATTTATCATACAGCTTATTTATCAACATAAATGTTCCCACAGGTGAGACGATATACCCAATAAGGAAACGTGACTGTAAATACATGCACAGACTGAATAAGGAAAGGAACACCATAACTTATTCAGTGGCTGCACATTTAAAATTTTCATGTTAAATACTGACATTTCTTATGTTCAATTCAATTCAATTCAATTTTATTTATTTATATAGCGTCTATTACAACCGAAGTTGTCTCTAGGTTCTTTCCAGAGACCCAGAACACGTGACATATCATGTGTGTTCATGTGTAATAATAATGGCAGTGTTACCAATTCTATACATTTAAGCATTGGCTAACAAGGTGAAAACAAGCCCAAACCGAATTTAGATACATTTGCTAACTTAAAGAAGCATGTTCCACTATACACTCACCGGCCACATCATTAGGTACACCTTGCTGGTACCGGGTTGGACCCCCTTTGGCCTTCAGAATCCTCACTCCTTCGTGGCATAGATTCAACGAAGTACTGGACACATTCCTCAGAGAGTTCCGTCCATATTGACATGATAGCATCACGCAGCTGCTGCAGATTTGTCACATCCATGACGCAAATCTCCCGTTCCACCACATCCCAAAGGTGCTCTACTGGACTGAGATCTGGTGAACTCATTGTCATGTTCAAGAAACCATTCTGAGGTGATTCTTTATGACATGTTATCGTGCTGGAAGTAGCATCAGAAGATGGTCCACTGTGGTCATAAAGGGGTGGACATGGTCAGCAGCAACACTCAGGTAGGCTGTGGTGTTCACAGGATGCTCATTTGGTACTAAAGGTCCCAAAGTGTGCCAGGAAAATCTCCCCCACACCATGACACCACCACCACCTGCCTGAACCGTTGATACGAGGCAGGATGGATTCATGCTTTCATGTTGTTGAAGCCAAATTCCGACCCTACCATCCGAATGTGGCAGCAGAAATGGAGACTCATCAGACCAGGGAACGTTTTTCCTTCTTCTGTTGTCCAGTTCTGGTGAGTCTGTGTGAATTGTAGTCTCAGTTTCCTGTTCTTAGCTGACAGGAGTGACCACATCTAAATCAACTATAAAAACTGTGGAGAGGCCCGCCAGTCCACCTAAAGCACTAAAGCACTGGCTGAAATGCAAAAGGTCCTATCTGTAAAATGATTGAAACAATTAAGGGAAAATCTTATACTGTCCACTTTGCAACACCTTAATACCTAGTAGTAGTACACATAGGGCCCGATTTACTAAGATCCTAAATAAAAAGGTACTAAATTGCAATGAAAAAGTTTGCGCGTGCTGTTTGCGTGTGGTTTGCGGGTGATCAACTAAGATTGCTTGCGCAATTGATAACAGGTGCAAACAGCAGTATTTAAATGAGGTGTTGCGTGTCTTAAGGTTTGCGAGCGCAAACTCTGCGCCATGGAGAGTGGATGGAATGCACAGTCACAAGTCACAAGCGCAAAATGAAATTTGACGAGTTGGAGTTAGAGATATTAGTGGAAGAGGCAAATAAACACATTCATGAACTACAGCAATGAAATTTAAACTTTACCAAAAGAAACGCAATATGGGAGAAAACCTGCGATAGAATAAATGCAGTTGGTAACACAAAAAACGGAAAAACGTCTGGTTTTTCATATTTCAATTTTAGGCACAGATCAAAAATACGAAATAGAAAAACGGGCCACAGGACTGAATTTGATTTTAATATTGAATTGGTCGGGTTTGCGTGAGGTCAGTGTATCTTTTGGTCATTGGATTTTTCCGTCATGAGTGGGAATCAAAAAAACAAAAACGATTGGTTTATTTGATTTTCCTTTTAAAACAAAAAACAAATATTGAATTACACTGCATTTTTTCTTTTTCTGTGTTAATATGATTTAACAAAGATTCAAAATACGCTTTTATTTTCGTTTTCTATTTCATATAAGAAAAATGAAATCACTAGTCAACAGGAACGACAAAACGAACCAAAAACAACCGTTTATTCATATTCGTGCACCGGAAGCTGGCATTTACAACCGAGTGAACTTAGTTCTGGATATTTGACAGGCATTCCTGTGACAATTCTCTCCAGGGGAAGTTGTTCTGTACCACCCCGTCCCACTCCAGCCAGCCACTCTAGGCTACTATCCCCCCCCCCCCCCCCCCCCTGTGTTTTCTGCGGTGCATTCACACTATACGCGAGGCATGTATTTTACTCGTATTTACTGACATTACGCCCCCAGATGTAGCTACAGTTGTCATAGCAACAGTAAACACCAGGTCAAAGCAGCAACGGGACTGTGGTCATTTGTTGTGGGGATAATGGGCTGACGTCAGTTCTAGAGCTTGTTAAAAGATAGAAAAATGTTCTTTACCACAGGCTGCTGCATGTTAGCATCTCAATATCATGTGAAAGTTCACTCTTCTGATGGATTTGAACTACATGCATTTGCAGCTACAACAATGTCAAGATGGTCATTCATGATTTCCACTGCAGCCTCCATGTTTCTACCGGGAGAAGGGTCGTGAAAAGCACGGAAAAATAATAATAAAAAACAACTAGAATAGGCTACAATATGCCGACAGTCCATTATGCCGAAGGTCGTGCTATAATTGTTACAACGTTTGGGTAGGCTGTGACCTTCATCAGGTTAACTGTCAGACAGCAGAAGAGGACAGTTCATGTAGGTGGAAAAAGACGTCACTCATTGTGTCATTCAATCTTCATTCATAAATTCTGGCTCAGGTCTGACACTGAGTGGCCTAAATAGTAAACGGTCACGCAGCGCGCATCAATTACCACTTGAAACAAGAAACACACACAGGAAAAACGCCGAGATAAATATCTATCCATACAAAATAAAGAACAACAGCAACAACAATAATAATACATCTATTAGACCAAAAGGTAAAATAAAATTAACTTAAGCTTTTTTACCCACAAAATGACAAGATGGTGATAAAATGAAAATAATAAACTCTATTGTCATAGAACTTTTCTAAGTTTGCAAGGCACTTCAAAAACAGATTTAAAAAAAAGCACAGATAAAAACAACACAGACAACGAAATATACAGGCCCTAATAGCTTATAAGATAATATAATAGGCTATATTAGGCTATGAATAATTTTATAAATGCACAACGACGTCTGAGAGAGAGAGAGAGAGAGAGAGAGAGAGAGAGAGAGAGAGAGAGAGAGAGAGAGAATTAGCAGAGCCTACAGACGTTTAAAAGTCCAAACAAAAGTATTTACTCACAAGAAGTGATTGTAATCAATTACATAATTTAAAGTAGATTTTTACTAAATATTATAATACATCTAGGCCTATGCGTGGTCTAATGATCAGCTCTCAACGTAAGACTATATTAAATTCTCTGTGGATTAATGCTCCACCTGCATCAATTGGATCCTCGTCAAAAGGACATGTCATGTTCGTAGCCTAATAGTGAAAAGAAAAGTTGTAACACTGATTTTTTTTTTCTAATCAATGAAAGACGGCATAACTGCCTCTTGGTTGGTAAAGAACAGCTCATTCACGTGCTTGCTTTGTAAATGCCAGCTTCCGGTGCACGAATATGAATAAACGGTTGTTTTTGGTTCGTTTTTTCGTTCCTGTTGACTAGTGATTTCATTTTTCTTATATGAAATAGAAAACGAAAATAAAAGCGTATTTTGAATCTTTGTTAAATCATATTAACACAGAAAAAGAAAAAATGCAGTGTAATTCAATATTTGTTTTTTGTTTTAAAAGGAAAATCAAATAAACCAATCGTTTTTTGTTTTTTGATTCCCACTCATGATGGAAAAATCCAATGACCAAAAGATACACTGACCGCGTGAGCCGGCGGTGCTCGGCATGATCTGAGGAGAAAAAGACAATCAGACACAGAGCTGGAGAGCGCTTTGATTCATCTATTTATGAGTTAAGTTTTTATTCAGATGTCCACAGTATATTGCAAATATTATATATTATATAGCAAACACTGACAGTAAATGTGTGACAGACGGGACCATCATATGCGTTGATTTAACGCAGAACCATAATTCAGGCGAAGCTGCAGTCTGTCTGCGCTGATCACTGACACAGCGGGTCGGAGCGGATTTGGTCATGATGTTTAACCTGTGTTTTGTGATTAATAAGCGCGGGTTTTAATTAAATGTAATTTACGAAGGATGATTTCACGTTCAATAAGATAAGTAATCAATAATCCTGCTTGTGGGCGAGTGGAGGGGGGCACATTAAAAGAAGGTGGCAAGAAGGCGAAGAACTAAAGAAAAAGTGGCCTTTAATAAAACTTGTGCAACCATTTTTAAAATAGCATGCAGCAGAATAAAGACTCTCTCTCTGCGTATTCTTTGATTTTGGATGTCGCCTCCTTGCCACAATAACGGCAGCAGCAGATTAGCACCTTCCTTTCGAACGTATTAAATACAGACGCAATCACAATACGCGCAACTACTTTCAGGCTTGGTAAATCTCATTGCGCGTGGTAAATGGACCAATTTGCATCTTCCCCTCCCAGTATTTAGGATTTCTGCCGGGTACGCCCCATATTGATTATTCATCAGGGCAAAAGTACTAACTGAATTGCGTGTGCAATTTTGCGCATTTCAGAGACGCAGTCCTCTTTGCACGCTGTTAGTAGATCAGCTCGCACATTGGTTTGCGGGTGCTGTCAAGTTTGTACACGTTTTACGCACGCAAACCTTTAGTAAATCAGGCCCATAGTATAGTAATCTTGTCCAAAAATAGTCTAACATTTAACACCTAAAAAAATATTGTTTGTTTTTATTTTGTTCTCTCAGAGTGAATTTTGCAGATGGGAGCAGCAACATTTTGAGCAGGAGTATTGGATTTTTAACCTTTTCATGCAAGCAGACCTTAGATTTTAGTTTCAGGACTGCACGTTTATACCTGGAAAATCATGTTGAAAGCATTTCTTTAAGATGATTTTTGATGTAAGTGGGTCTTAAGAATGGCAGCATGAAACATTAATGAGAGGTGAGAGGCTGTAAATCATGATAGCTCGGTAATTCACTTCACAACTGAATTTGATTTATCCCAATACAATCCCATCCATCAAATGCATTATCCATAGCCACTTATTCCTGTTCAGGGTCATGAGGGTCTACTGTAGCCCATCCCAACTGTCTTCAGGTGAAAGGAAGGGGTCCACCCTGGACAGGTCACCGCTCCATTGCAGGGCCACATACTGTATAGACAAGCACACACACTCACTCCTATGGGCAATTTAACATTACCAGTTAACCTGACATACATGGAATCATACAATTTGACTCATGTGTTGCAGTGCCCCTGTACTGTATGAAGATGCATTTTTTTCACAAGCAAGTTCAAAAGGAAACTACATTTAATATCCATTACTTCATGGATACCTTGCCTTGTTCTTTTCATTTTTAAGTTGAGGAAAAGCAATTTCACACTCTCATCAACACATTTCTTCAGCAGCGCCAGATGAGCTGTCATTATATGCAACCTCTAAATTTATAGCATTGCTATAAATCATCTCAAACATTGATATTTTTTACACCACTGCACCGGTTCTTTTTTAGAATGTGTTCCCTTTGTTGCGGTTAATTAGGGCCCGAGCATTTACAGTGCGAAGGCCTTATTGTATCTGTAGGAATTTTTGTAATTTGTCTCCACATTCTGTTCTGTTCCCTGGTTTTGCCTTATTTAAGTTACTGTTTAGAGGTTTGGGGAAATATGTATAAAAGTTCACTGCAACCACTATTCATACTGCAGAAAAGAGCCATCAGAATAATTCATAATGCCGGTTTTCGTAAACACACTTATTCATTATTCTTCAATTCTAAAATAATCACATTTTTTGACAGTGGAATTCCGAACAGCACAATTCATGTATAAAGCTAGGAAAAACGTATTACCATCTCACTTACAGGAAATGTTTTATGACAGAGAGGGGAGGTACTGTATAATTTAAGGGGTACTCTACATTTTAGGACTCGTAGAACACGAACAATGAAAAGATTTTCTACATCAGTCAGTGGAGTTAAACTTGGAACAGAATGGATTCAGAATTAAAACAATGTCCAAACATTAACCAGTTTAAAAACAAATATAAAAACATGTTTTTCACAAGGTACAAAGAGGAAGGGGTTTATCGGCCTTTAGGGGCCTGATATAACACTATTGGGTGAAGGGGTGGATTGTTAATATTTATGTACAGAAAAGGGCAGCTATGTATGTGTGTATGGGGGAATGTGTATGTATGTATGTATATATGTGTGTATGTGTGTGAATATGTATGTGTATATGTGTGTATGTAGATATATATAGATATAGAGCAGATGGAGTTAATAAAGAGATAGTATGGTGTAAATAAGTATATTTTTATAAATATTTATATGGGCATGTGTGTACAAATATATATAAAATACTCAACTACCGTATTTTCGCGACCATAAGGCGCACATACATTTTTATTTATTTTTTTAAATGTGCCAGGCGCCTTATGAAACGGTGCGCCGTGTCTATTACCTGAATTACGGTAATGTAAGGCCGCCCACCATGAGAACGGTAAAAAGAGAAGGGGGCGGGTGAAGCCCCTGTGAGTTGCGACGTGAATGAGACTCCACTGAGCTGTTTAATGCGTAAACAGAAGATGAAGACTTTTAAGGATTTGCTTGATGTGTAAAGTGAAATAAAATACAATCAAACTAAGTTTTGCTCCCGCTCTATTTTTAAATAAGCACACTTGTGTGTGTGTTCTGCAGCGCGTGTGTGTTTTGCATGTCAGGAACCGAGGATGCACCTGCCGTGGGGTTGCGGGGTCCGATCGCCGCATCCCTGGGGCAGATCCGGCTGAAATGCCGCTGGTCTTTCCCCGGGAGCCCCTGCTACCAGTCCAGGCGGGCTCCTCTGGTCCCGGCCGGTCGGAACCGGTCACATTTCCCGGTTGAAGCCGCGGTGATGCGCGCTGCTCCAGCCCGACTTCCTGGTTCCCAAAGCGGTCCGATCGACCTGGTCCCCGGCCGCTTTGGGAGCAGGGATTTCTGGACTCCGTCCCGGGTCGGATCAGCTTCCCCCTCTGAGATTTTCAGCCAAATCTGTCGGTTACAAACCCCGGTACCGGATCCCCGACATGCGCGTGTGTGTGTTTCGCGGCGCGAAACACACACATACTCATTTATGTTGTGCTTGCCTGCCACGCTGATGGACAGAAACGCCTATGGTTATTTTTAAAAGAAAAACTTTGCATAAGACGTTTCCAGCCGGAGTCATTATAACGGCGAATGAAAAGGGGTGGCTGGATGAAGGGATGATGATCAAGTGGCTGAGACAGGTCTGGAAATTCGGACTGCGCCGGGGAAAGAGGGTTCCGCGCGGGGAAAGACGGGGTCTGCGCCGGGGAAAGACAGGATCCACGCGGGGGAAAGACAGGATCCGCGCGGGGAGAGACAGGATCCGCGCCGGGGAAAGACAGGATCCGCGCCGGGGAAAGACACGATCCGCGCCGGGGAAAGACACGATCCGCGCCGGGGAAAGACGGGACTTTGAAGGGTTTGATTATTGTAAAAACTGAAATAAAATACAATCAAACTAAGTTTTGCTCCCGCTCTATTTTAAGCACACACTTGTGTGCTTGTGTGTGTGTTCTGCGGCGTGCGTGTGTGTTTTGCGGCACGTGGGTGCAGCTCCGTGTCTGTAGACGGCGCCTTTTGGGTCGGTGCGCCGTATGTGTGTTTTAAATCCAAAAAATGACACACAAAAATGAGGGTGCGCCTTTTCACACGGTGCGCCGAATGGTCGTGAAAATACGGTATGTGTATGTATGTATAGGTAAGTGTGTGAGTATAATTATAGCATAGTTAGTTATTATAAATACTTATAAATGATTAGTGAATGGGGGTAGGATTAAATAAGTTTACACTTCTTCCTACTCCTTTTTGCACATGTAAATTAAAATATTAAGTGTTAAAGTATGAAATTCTTTGTTTTGTTGTTTTTTTTGTTTGTTTTGTTTTCTTATCTTTTCTTTTAATTGTTGTCTTTTACATGTACAAAATAAATCAAATCAATCAATCTTTATTTATACAACTTATATTAATAAACATTAATATACAGAGTTATTATGTGAAGTTGCAAAGTGACATATATCTCAAAAATAACCTCATAAATAATTTTAAATTAAATTCACGAATGCACCTTTCAACAGCATTTTATAGTGCAGAACACTGAACATCTGGAAAAACCAAACAATGTGACCTTTTACTCATATTATATAGGCAGAATTGAAAACAAACTATACAGTATTTTACCACATGTACCACGTAACCAAGTATCCTGTTCTTACTTCCCTGAACTGAATGAAGAAATATTTAGCTTTTTCATAAAAAAAACATTAAAGAAATCCACAAATTGCTTCAAATCTTCTCCCCAGTTGAGCTGACTGTTCTGAGCATACATAGGTCAGCAGCAGCAAGGAAAAACTCAAGAAAAGGCCTCAAGCCGCACAGAGACGTTAATGATAGCAACAATGGCTTGCACATGGGGCAAAAAGAGAATGAAGGCGCAACACTGGAGATTTCCCCAGCAGTCTACGTGTGCGCTGCGCTGGTTACGCTGCGACGCGCACCGTACAGCGCGCGTCGCCGCATAACCTACGCCGTAGGCTCTGCGTTGGTGTAACGCGGAACCATAAATCAGCCTTTATTCTGGCGAGATCTGAAAAAACGAGCAAGCGAGTGATTATGTACATTCACTCAGTGAATATTGTGAAAGTAAAGTAGATATTTCTCGCTAGAAATGTAATCAAAACGCATTTTTATGCAGAAACTAACTCAAAATATTGATTTTGTTCACTAAAAAATGAGAAATGTCCACCATGTTTTTTAGTTTGATTCAGTCTGCAAATGATGACGTAAAGCATTCTGGGAAATTTCTCAGGCCCTCGGTCGGTGAGTCAGAATCTGAAATCCCTCACTCTGAAGGGCTAGACTCATACACACTAGCCCTCGATATGTCCACTAGCCCTAGATGCAAAGAGGAATTGGGACACCACTTCCCTCACAGGAACGCGCAAAATTTTCGGGTAGTGCTGAAAAGTAGGACTAGGGGGGGATTGGGACTGGGCCTTAGTCTTGCAAAATTGCATTTGAATAAACCACAAGACATCTGAAACAATGTCCTTCTAACAAACACGGCCAAAGTTTAGCTGTTTGGCCATAAAGAGTCAAGTTTGATAAAAACCAAACGCAGCAAGTCACACCAATGCTTCATATCAAATGTCCACAATGGTGGTGGACAGGTGATGATTTGAGTTTTGAAGCCACAGGACCTGGGCACCTTCATTAATTTAACCATGTTCTCTGTATCCCAAAGCATTCTAAAGACAACTCTCTCCACTCTGACTCTGACGGCGGCTTCTTGTTCATTTTATTCGACCAGCAATGGCAGCACAAAAGTCTGTTTGGTGATCCAACTCTGAGGTGCAGATGTTCATAAATCTGGTGCTGAGGAGAGAATTAAAAAGGGATTTAGACGGGTGATAAGGAATGACCAGATCCAACAGGAGCTCTGTCTCTTCATAGCTGCTCACGGCTCCAGCTGACTTTTCAGCAGCACCGAGACGAACTAACAAAAATTTTAAAAGCGTTGCCGCTTGAAGCTTCTTTCACTCTCGTTTTTTTACTTGATATCGAACACAAGCCACAGTCCCAGCAGCACATCTATCATCTCCTCCAGGTTCTACATCTTTAGTGTTGTTGTCTTCTTCCTTTAGATCACACAATCAAATATGTCACAGCAGCTTCACTCCAACCTCCTACTTCTGCTCCAGGTGCTGAATTGTTATGGAAAAGAAACCAGGCCGAACTGAGATGTTTAGAGGCGAGTAGGTTCTAGTGGAAAAGTGCCAAATTAATCCAAACACAACAGAAAATCTATAACAGAATGAATTAAAAAAGAAAAATTTGAAGCTGATGCTCTATGTCAAATTCCAGACAACAACCTGACTGAAATACAGTGGTGAAAGATTAAGAGAGCTGTAGTAAAAGGAATGCCAGCATTGTACAGAAAGTGGTCCAAAATGTCTCTACACTGATGTGTTAAACTGAAAATGTCATATTGAAAATGATTACCTCCAGGGACTGCTTGTAAAAGTAGTTCTACAGGATTCTTGATCATAGTTCGTTTTCACAAACTTCTCCTGAAATATCTTTTGTTTAATAAATGAGCCATGTGTTTTCTATACCTGCTTAATCTTGTTCATTCTCACAAATGGGGCGAGAGCCTATCATTTCTGGCCCTGGGTGAGAAGCAGAGTTCATCTGAATAGGTCACTAGATTGTCACAGAGCCATGCAGAGACACATGATATAAACTACAATGGCTACTCACACTAATGGCCCTTTTCCACTAGTCCCGCCTCAGCTCGGTTCTACCCGCCACGGCCCCGTCTTGCGCTTTTGCACTAGGGGCTGAGACGGGTAGAGCCGCTCCAAGCCGATACTATTTCTGTAACCATTCTGGCGAGGTTCTATCAGGGCTGAGCCGGGACTATTTCTGACGTCACCACCCTCCACGCCACTGATTGGTCGGGGGGCGGGGCCGTCAGACGTTTGAATCAGGAAGCGGCGATTTTATTATAAAGCGCAAACGTCTGTTTGGTGATCCAACTCTGAGGTGCAGATGTTCATAAACCTGGTGGCTGAGGAGAGAATTAAAAAAGGGATGTAGACGGGCTGTTTTACTCTCAGCCGCTCGCGGCTCCAGCTGATTTCTGATCAGTGCCGACATGAAACAAAGCGGTTGCGCAATCGAGCACGTCACAGCAGCTTCACCCCAACCTGCCCACTTCTCACCTGGCTGTGGAAAAACAAACGGGGACAAAACGGGTAGAGACGTGACGAGCCGAGTCGGGCCGAGTAAGGACTAGTGCAAAAGGGGGATAAGGCCCAGTCCCAATCCCCCCCATACCCCTACTTTTCAGCCCTACCCCTAAACTTTGCGCGTTCCCGTGAGGGTAGTGGTGTCCCAATTCCTCTTTTCACCGAGGGGGAGTGGACTTATTTAGGGGTAGTGCTTATGAATCTAGCCATTCACAGCTACGGTTTTCAGATGCTCACTAGCTGACCGAGGGCTAGAAACATTTCCCAGAATGCTTTTCGTCATCATTTGCGGACTGAATAAAAAAAAATAAACCATGGCGGACACTTCTTATTTTTTAGTGAATAAAATCAATATTTTGAGTTAGTTTCTGCATAAAAATGCATTTTGATTACATTTCTAGCGAGAAATATATATTTTACTTTCATAATATTCACTCAGTGAATGTACATAATCACTCGTTTGCCCGTTGTTGCGAAGTCTTTTTCAAACCTCGCCAGAATAAAGGCTGATTTATGGTTCCGCTTTACACCAACGCAGAGCCTACGGCGTAGTTTACGCGCCGACGCGTGCCGTACGCCGTACCCTACGCCGTACCCTACGCCGTACCCTACGCCGTACCCTACGCCGTACCCTACGCCGTACCCTACGCCGTAGGCTCTGCGTCGATTTAACGCGGAACCATAAATCATCTCCCGAGCCGGCAGCCAGCTGTACTCATCTCGAAATTTTCTGAGCAAATTTCTTAACAGGCGTTATTTGGATAAACTGAGCCCAGGTTGAGGATCTTAACGGTTACTTTTACGTCTGAAAAAAAAAAAAAAACGTAATAAAGTGGCATATTAACAGCGCTACAGCTGAAATTAAAACAGCTTTTAGCTCTCAGCTCCCTGATATGTTGTGACGTATGTGCAAACGTAACTACGCAGTCGCTTACGTACCCGAACATAAACCACCCAGTGACGTAGCACGCAGAATTTAGGGGTAGTGCTGAAAAGTAGGAGTAGTGGGAGTATTGGGACAGGGCCCTGGGAAGATTACAAGGGCCCTAAAAATGTGTGGCTTTTTTAGGGCAAGTGGTAGTGAGGGAGGGCTAGTGGTAGAAAGTAGGGAGTGTATTGGGATTGGCCCTAACAGTCTAGGTACTGGTTTTTGAACTGCGGGAGAAAGCTGGAGTAGCTGTACATGGCTTCAGTAACTTAGTCAGAGAGTGAATCTGAATGGACATATAGATATTTATTTTGACAGGCATCTCATTTAGGATATTTCTCCTTAGGTAATTCCTAAGCAACACAGTTAAAGTTGTATAATGTCAGCGACAGATTTTATGACACTTTCTTCTTGCTAGTTTGTACTATCTGGTTTCTGTTCTTTTTGTTTATTTCTTGATCATTTTTTCTCAGATGTCCTTCATGAATAAGTTCAGTCCATGGGCTGTATCCAGGCCTCCATCTGTTTGATCATCCCTCTGCTTGTGATACTTTTCATCCCTGACCACGCACCTTGTACATCATTCTGTTAGAGCTTCCTCTCCAGCTTTTTCCCGTACACCTTCTTCTCTTTAATCCAGGTTTTAAGTTGTTTTACTCCTTAGTAATTCATTGTCTTTCCTCTTTAAAAGCTCCTTTGTTTTTGTCAAGAAAATCTTTCCGGCCCCTGGTATTCCAGGATTTGATATTGAGGGAGGCATCTCATTGTTCTGGTGTGAATGGTGTTGTCCACACAGAAGTTGATATGTTCAGCAATATATTAAGTTAAGACATTGTCATCTCAGTGTGATTACAGAATTTATACATTTGTAGCCTTGAAACATCCTTGTAGAATTTCTGCATCTGGAAAATTTGCAAAAAAATTTGACACATTTTGAATATACAAACGGTACAAAATATACAAAATGCTCAGCCTCCTCCTGACAGCCATCAAGACAAACCACACCTTCAGAATCCCAAATCCTGATTTAGTGAACTCATGAGCACTCACAATGAATGCCATTGTGAGAGAGGGAGGGGGGCAGGGGAGTGGAGACAATGTGGGGGCATGTGGTCTCTCAAACCTGGTGTAGAAGGTGTGGAGATCGTCAGGCAGTGTGGGGGAGGGGGTGATGACAGAGCTTTTTCTTTTGTAGTTGGTGATGGTTCTGAGGGTCCTCCACACAGCTGCAGAGTCGTTGGTGCCTAAGGCCCCGTTTACACACGTATTTACAAAAACGGATATTTCCCCCTCTACGTTTTGAAAAATTCCATCGTTTACACGAGATCGTTTTCAAAATCTCTTTGTTTACACGAATCCGCATAAATAGGCTGTTAACGTCATACCAGCCAATCAGAATCCTGGAAAAAACATCAACAAATGACACGTGACGTGTAACTTCCAGTTAAGACTGACTTATGGTTCCGCGTTACACCAACGCAGAGCCTACGGCGTAGGGTACGCGGCGACGCACACCGTACGGCGCGCATCGCCGCGTACCCTACGCCGTAGGCTCTGCGTCGATTTAACGCGGGACCATAATTCAGGCTTTACTTCCAAGACGGAACGAGAGTCTTTCGTTTGGAGTGACAGAGAACTGGAGTTACTTTTAAGTGTGACTTTAGAATATAAAACAGGTAAAATACAAGAAAATATTGACGGTGGCCAAACTAATTGTAAACACAGGTCGCACATGACGCTGGTGACGTTTCTGTTGCATAATGTGACGTTCTGAAGCCTAAATCTCCGTTTTCCTCTGTTTAGACGCAAACGTGAAAACTGAGTTTTTGAAAATCTCCACTTTGGCCGGAGTTTTCAGAAATGATCGTTTTTGGTGACTTTGAGCTTCGTTTTCGTGTAAACGAATGGCCAAAACGCATGAAAACGCCTCCGTTTTTGCGCTGTGTAAACAGGGCCTAAATCACACTCAAATTTGGCATAAAAGTCCCTTTTAGCAATTGTAATGGGCCTCTTGAGGTCCTGTCTGGCCAGCCTGAGTGTGTCCATGTCACCTTCTCCGTACGGCTGCTCTTTCTGGCGTTGCAGCTCTTTGAGCTGCTTGGAGATCCAGGGCTTTTGCTTATTGTACCTGGTGATGGTTCTGGTTGGGAGGCAGACCTGCTCACAGAAGCTGATGTAAGAACATACAGTGTCAGCAAAACTGCTGTTGTCGTCTACACGGGCCCTCAGTGACTTCCAGTCAGTAGACTCCATGTCCTTCGCCTCTGGAGTCCACCTCCTCACTGTAGTCCTGGATGGTTTGGACCTTGCTGAATACTGTGGTCGACGTGTCCAAGGTGGGCACGGGGAACGGAGCAGTACGAGTATTTTATGGTGGAGTAGAAGTGGTCCAGGGTGTTTTTGTCCCGCATTGCACACATAACCTACTATTTGTAGTTCGGCAGCTCCTGTGAGAGATTGCAGCTGATGAAATCTCCCATTACAGGAACTACCGAGTTTGGCTGAGAAGTTTCCACATCGGAGACTTGCTTAGCCAGCTGTTGTAGGGGGGCTTGCGGAGGGATGTAGACTCCCACGAGGATGATGAAGCAGAACTCTCTCGGGGAATAGTAAGGTTTACACTCAATAAAAACTGATTCCAGGATGCGACAACAGTGTTAGTATAATATCACTGCATCCGTGCACCAGTTACTATTTAATTAAAAACACAAACCTCCTCCCTTCGATTTCCCACTGGCCTCCTTGTCCCGGTGTGCTCTGGGAGAAAACTTAAAAAGCATAGATTCCCTGATGGATAGGATGGTATTCCGGTGAAAGATATTCTGCATGGTGGCTAAGATGCACTATTTACACAAAAAAATACAAAAAAGACGGGAGCACCGAAATACCGTGGCTGCCCGGACGGAGGTCAGGCGCCATAAAAAAACATAATGGACAACACTGAGAATCTTCTTCACAAGACAGTAAGGCCGGGTCCCAATCCCCCCCTAGTCCTACTTTTCAGCTTCAGTTACCTACTTTTCTTACTTTTACCCCTAAATTTTGCACGTTCCCGTGAGGGTAGTGGTGTCCCAATTGCTCTTTTCATCTGCATAAAAATGCGTTTTGATTACAATTCTAGCGAGAAATATATATTTTACTTTCATAATATTCACTCAGTGAATGTACATAATCACTTGCGTGCCTGTTGTTGCGAAGTCTTTTTCAGACCTCGCCAGAATAAAGGCTGATTTATGGTATGGTGCGTTAAATCAACGCAGAGCCTACGGCGTAGGTTACGCGGCAACATCTGTCCTATCTGTTACGCAGCGACGCGCGCCGTGTAACCTACGCCGTAGGCTCTGCGTCGATTTAACGCGCAACCATAAATCAGCTCCCGAGCCGGCAGGCTGTTCTCACCCGAAAACATCGGATCAAATTTCTTAACAGGCGTTATTTGGATAAACTGAGCCCAGGTTGGGGATCTTAACGTTTACTTTTACGCCTGAAAAAATATTAAAACTTAATAAAGTGGCATATTTACAGCGCTACAGCTGAAATTAAAACAGCTTTTGGCTCTCGGCTTCCTGATATGGTGACGTATGTGCAAACGTAACTACGCAGTCGCTTACGTACCCGAACAGTAAAGTAACGAGTGGTGTCCCAATCCCTAGGGAAGATTACAAGGGCCATACTCATTTTTAGGGTGAAGTGGTAGTGAGTGAGGGCTAGTGGTAGAAACTAAGGGGTGCATTGGGATTGGCCCTAATTCAACAGCGTTGTCTTCAGTCAGAGGCGTCTTCAGATCCGATGTAACACAGACCGCTACAGAACACCCTTCTTGCTCACAGCAATAAACCTCTACAACGACTCTTTGGAGAGACTTAAATCATGACAAGTGATTTCGGTTCAGAGATTAATACAATATTTTTTAATTGAACTGAATTGAAATGTGAGTAACTTAAAAAGCACTTATTAAAAAAAACCAACTAAAAACAAATCTAACTGCATAGTAATTTCCAATGAAATAGCAGTGAATGTGCAGTGAGGTGAATACATATCCTTTATACATCTGCCTCTAAATATTAATTACAAAGAAAATACAATACCACAACTGAATACAACTCATTTAATATATTATTAGATTAACATTTGTTGCAGCTCAGCACTATAAAGCATTTGATAAATCTAAAGATCTGCAGATATTCCCGGTGCTTTGCAACAGTCTCACTGCATTAGAAGACTGCCCTCATTTGAGGATATGGGTAGGAGTATTTTGTACCTACAGAGGCTCTAGAAGAGGATTATAAGATATCTCATACTTGGATCTCATCCTTCTTTGTGGCACATATACTGTATACTGTATCCATCTTTTAGTAGTGCCTCTTTTAACCCAACTGGGTTTTTTTAATTATATTTTTAACTGACAATGTAGTATATGTGAATATCTTGTAAACCAATGCATATTTTAAAGTGTTTTTTGTTTTAGTAGAAAAATGAAGCCACTTTTCTTCAAAGTATAGAGAACAGTGTTTTTTTTTTTCATAAATGTGAAGAATGTGCAGAACATGAATATTATGTGAGAGTAAAAAGACACAGACTTATTACATACTGTACAATACTAAAACTAAAACATGCCAAAACTTTGTATTCACACGGTTGATTTTGAGTGGTGGGGAGTGGCGGCTAACCTCATTTGTTTTCCGAGAGCTAACATCTGTCTTGATATTTTTATGTATGATACTTTAAATGTCTTTGAAGAAAGGCAACCTAGATTCTTAATTTTTTCTTTTTGGGAAAACAATTTTTGGGGAAGCTCAAGCTAAAGAGGTGACTGTCAGCCTTATATTACCAGCACCAGAGAAAGAAAAGATCTGATATCTTTGAGCCTGATCTCACAAAAATCCGTGAAATGCCCACGACCTCACACCACTATTTTCCGTGGCACCAGCACGGAAAGTGGTAAAATTCCGTGTGAGCACAACGGCGACACCGGGGTGACAGGCCAGGGGTGAAGAATGGCCTCACCGAAGAACCTCAGAGAGAAGGTTGGCTGGAACAAAGAGAAGGTTATTAGGGAAATTACTGGGGGCAGGAAACTGAGAGCTTGCCTGTTTGACCTTGTCCTCCACAGGCCAAGTAATGACACCAACCATGCAGGCAGACGGAAGGATCCCCTCAGGTGCGACCTGGGGCTCCATGACCTGGAACTGGCGGGACAGGGCCTTTGTGCTCTTGGTAGGAGAGGGTGAAGTTGAACCGATTGAAAAACAAAGTCCACCTGGCCTTGCGGGAATTCAGTCTTTTGGCAGAAAGGATGTACTCCAAGCTCTTGTGGTCGGTCCAAAGCCAGCTTGACGGGTAACAGCTCACGTTGCCGATGTCGTAATTCCTCTCCGTGGAAGACAACTTGCGAGAGAAAAAGGCAAAAGGGTGAAGTTTCTGATCCCCAGCAGACCGCTGAGAGAGGACAGCCCCCACACCAGAATCAGATGCATCCACTTCTACATGAAACTAAAGTGAGGGATCAGGGAAGGTGAGTATAGGGGCAGAGGTGAACAAACCTTTCAACTTCCCCTAATGAACTTTCTGCCTTGGGGGATGTAGCAGGGCGAGTGCTACGGGGGCCCGACCGACAGGATAGAGAGGACACGGGGCTTCAGTGCACAAACGTTTTATTTCCAATCACCGCTCTCACACGTGCACAAGCACCTTCTCCAACCGCAGACCAGCCCCTTCTCCCGGAGCAGCCCTGCCTTATCAAGGCAGGCAGGGTGGAGAGGTTGATGGGACGCAGCTGTGACCCATCACCAGAGTGATTGCTGCTCCTCCACCCTGCCACACACCCCCATCGCCAACCTCAGGCCGGGGTCCATCCAGCCGAGCCTACTCCCCCCCCTCCCCGGAGCGGGAGAGGAAGCCCGGAACCGCCGTCTGCGCCTCTGGGCCTTCCTGGTTCGGACGGCTGCCGAGACCGGTCGGGAGGCTGCCCTCGGTGTCGGGCCGACCAGCGGGAACGGTCGGGGGGGGTCGTCCTCGGTGATGGGCCGACCGCCGAGAAAGGCACTCTTGGGTCCGGGCCCAGGGTGGCCTCGGGCCAGACGGCATCCGCGGCCGTGGCCGGGGTGTGTCCAGGGCCACCCCCTCCCCGACGCAGCACTGCTCCGGCCGCTGGTCCGCCTCCTCCCCGACGCAGCACTGCTCCAGCAGCTGGTCTGTCTCCGCCTCGGCGACCTCAGTCTCCGCCTCCGACGCCCCCGGGACCGCATCTTCCGGGACCGCATCCCCTGGGACCGCATACCCCGGGACCGCATCCCCCGGGACCACATCCTCCGGGACCGCATCCTCCAGGACCGCATCCCCCAGGACCGCATCCCCCAGGACCACATCCTCCGGGACCGCATCCCCCGGGACCACATCCCCCAGGACCGCATCCTCCGGGACCGCATCCCCCAGGACCGCATCCTCCGGGACCGCATCCCCCGGGACTGCATCCTCCGGGACCGCCGTGGCGAACCTCCTGCGTGGCGCAGGGGTGGGTCGCTCCGCGGGTCCCACCGCCTCATGAGCCGTCGCTTGGCGGCCCGCAGCCTCTGCCTGTCGGCTGCGGCGCTGGCAGCTCCTCCCGTGCTGCCGCGGCGAACCTCAAGCGTGGCGCTGGGGTGGGTCGCTCCGCGGGTCCCGCAGCCTCTGCCTCCCGGCCTGCCTGCTGCAGCGCCAGCATCGCTTCCAGTGCCACGAACTGCCGCTCCCCCTGGCCCTGAAGCACGGCTGCAAGGTCTGCCATTGCTTGGGCCAGCTCCTCCAGGGCCCGCTCCGTGCCTCCCTTCTTCATCCCGTTGGGCCCCACGTTGGGCGCCAGTGTAGCAACCTCGTTGCCACTGGGGCCGACCGACAGGACAGAGGACACAGGGTTTCAAGGAGGAATTGTTTTATTTCACCCAACACACGTGCAGTCTCACTCAGCAGCTTCCTCCAGCAGAAGCCTCTCTCTGGAGTGCAGCTGCAGGCAGGGTGGAGAGGTTGATTGGACACACCTGTACCCAATCTCCTGAGTGTCTGCTCCTCCAACTTGCCACACACCCCCATCGCCTATCTCAGGCCGGGGTCCACCCGGCCTAGCAAACCCCCCCCCCCCCCCCCTCGGAGCGAGAGAGGAAGCCAGGAACCGCCATCCTGGTCACCGGGTCTCCCAGCCTCCTGGTCACCGGATCTCCCAGCCTCCTGGTCACCAGGTCTCCCAGACTCCTGGTCACCGGGTCTCCCAGACTCCTGGTCACCGGGTGTCCCAGACTCCTGGTCACCGCCTGCTTGTTCAGCCCGTCTCCTGCGCGTCCCAGCAGGCATTGCAGCTCCGCCACCAGCCCGTAGAAGTCCCGCACCCTGTCGCCGGGTTCCTCGATCTGACCCAGCCGATAAATGGCCTGCCGGCCCTCCTCGAACTCCCCGACGCAGCACTGCTCCAGCAGCTGGTCCGCCAGCACCTCCAGCGCAAGCGTCTCAAGGGTCCGATCCCCGTGTACCTCTACCATCCTGTCGGGCCCCACGGTGGGCGCCAGTGTAGCAGGGCGAGTGCTACGGGGGCCCGACCGACAGGATAGAGAGAACACAGAGTTTTGTGCAGAACCCTTATATTAACTCCACACACCGCCACACGTGCACAAGCACAGCATCACACAGCTCAGCAGCTTCCCAGTCCTCCTTGCAGCTTCTCTGTCTCTCCCTTATAAGGCTGGCAGGGTGGAGAGGTTGACGTGCCACACCTGTGTCCCATCAGCCTGAGTGGCTGCCGCTCCTCCACCCTGCCACAGGGGACCACACAAAAGGGGAGTTGACGGATGTGAGAGCTGTGAGGGGGGCTGCCACAGCACTGTAGTTCCGTATGAACCGCCGGTATAAATTGGCGAAGCCCAAGAAACGTTGCAGTTCTTTACGGGAGGAAGGAGAGGCCCAATCCAGAACAGCCTTGACCTTGCCAGGATCCATCTGGATGCTCCCCTCCTTGACGATGAAGCCCAGGAATTAAACTGACTCTCCAGGAGCCTCTGGAGAACACATCGCACATGCTGAACATGCTCCTCCCTGGACTTGGAAAGATGAGGATATCATCCAGGTAAAAATCCCTGAGGCCATCATTAACCAGGGCCTGAAAAACAGCAGCGGCATAGTGAGCCCAAATGGCATGACCAGATACTCGTAGTGGCCCTGGGGAGTGTTGAAAGCTGTTTTCCACTCATCTCCGTCCCTAATGCGTACCAGGTGATAAGCATACCTGAAGTCCAGCTTAGTAAACACAGTGGCACCCTGTAACAGCTCAAAAGCAGAGGAGATGAGTGGAAGGGGGTACCCGTTCTTCACAGTAACGTTGTTCAGACCTTGATAATCAGTGCAAGGGCGCAGCGTCTTGTCCTTCTCCACAAAGAAGAACCCGGCCCCAGCTGGAGATGAGGAGGGATGGATGAGGCCTGCTGCCAACGCGTCATTGATGTACTTCTCCATGGCCCTGGTCTCTGGAGCAGTCTGCTGGGTGCATGAATCAAGTGAAATGAAAGAGTTTTTTGATGATTACCTGACATGAGTGAGTGACAAAGCAGAGCAGACGCCCATCAAGTGCGCTGGCCGGGACAGGCTTGGATAGGAGCTCCCGCTTGATCCCCAACTGGGCTGCCAAGGTAGTATCCATAAATTTGGCGTCTGCACCAGAGTCAATGAAAACCATCACCACGTGAATCTGACCAGTCACAGTTAATTGTCCATGGATCAGAGGACGAGAGGGCATTTCTGACTCAAGGTATGGCTCAGCAGCACCCCCTGAATTACTGGTGAGCCTGCCCTTTTACTGGGCAGGAAGCCACAAAATGTCCAACCTGGCCACAGTACATGCACCTGTTTTCCCACAGGCGGCGATGGCGTTCTGCAGAGATGAGTCCGCCCCAACTGCTTAGGCTCCGGAGAATCATACAAAGCATTGGAAGCGGAAGGTGGAGCTGAAACAGGGCCTGCGGCAGGCCGGTGAGGGGAACCCCGGAGGACGTCAGACTGGGCTCTCTCCCTCTTCCTCTCTCTGAGGCGTCCATCCACCCGAATGGCGAGAGCGATCAGGGCGTCCAGGCCGATCTCTGGCTGCCAGCTCATCTTTAATTATATCAGAGAGACCATGATAAAACGCATCATAGATTGAATCAGCATTCCACTTACTTTCGGCGGCTATGGTGCGAAACTCAATTGAAAAATCGGCCACACTTCGTCCTCCCTGAGCCAGGGTGAGCAGTCCATGAGCCGCCTCTCTCCCCGGTGTAACATGATCAAAAACTTTCAGTTCATCAGAAAAAAGTTTAACTGAGGAGCAGATCGGGGATTCCCCAGTCCCGGTTCCCCAGTCCCTGGTGTGGTACGCGTCGACGCAGACCACACACCGTCACTGACGTGCACCTCCCGAAAATTGTAACTACACGTCGAGGCGACGCAGACCACACGCAGACGGAGAGGGCTGTGATTGGTTCGCTTGGAAGCAACGCATTTCCGGTTTCCGGTTTGAAGCAGTCGTGAACTTTCAGCGCTCTTTTCTTCGTGTATGTGTGATTTTTTTTTGTTTTGGTTTTTTGCACAATAGTTGTCCATATCTCTTTGATTCACTGTGACCGGAAAAAGTTGGATAAACCATTCAGAAAAAGATCGCTAACTAGCGGTCACGGGGGGTACTGCACCGCGACGAAATGGAGTGACGGAGAAGTCCGAAGGTTCACAACGTCGTCACGGTGACGGCGTGTGCTCTGCGTTGGTTTGACGCAGAACCATAATTCAAGCTTTACAGTGCAAATGCCCTATTGCATCTGTAGGAATTTTTCTTTCTTTCTTTCTTTCTTTCTTTCTTTCTTTCTTTCTTTCTTTCTTTCTTTCTTTCTTTCTTTCTTTCTTTCTTTCTTTCTTTCTTTCTTTCTTTCTTTCTTTCTTTCTTTCTTTCTTTCTTTCTTTCTTTCTCTGACGAAAGGAGGGCCTTTTTGGGCCTGTTCCTTTTTTTAATATGCTCTGCCCCTTGCCAATAAACAAATAAGTAAATCAAAATAAATTAACTGGGGTCATAATGCAACCAGCTAATTAATCTGATGATACACATTAACCCAAAATGGCTACAGGAAACAGCACTATTTAATCATGAGATGCAGCTCTGCTAATGGGTTAAAATGGAAAATAAGTTTGTGATTTTTGTGAAGGGTGTTTGACTATGCAGGTGCTCATGCACGGTCTCTGGCAGGGTTGGAGGATGTGTACTATACTTGGGAAAAGTACAGCTGCACATGAGGCAGCCTATTCACAGTGTCTGAGTGAAGTTGAAATGCAGCAGGTCCCTGAGACAATCATTTAACCGCAAAGTAAAGTAATCCACAAAACCACAAAAGTTGTGAGGAGGTTATAACAAACCAGAACAATTACTGAGGCATGACTTCAGTAATGTAAGTGCAGACAAGGTTCAATCGTTCCTGGGCACAGGACTGCAAACATGGCTATTGAAATGAAATAGATGGCACCAAGCTCTAATACTGATTTATAAAGGGGCATACCCTGGGAAGAGAGCGGTGGAGTGGACATGAGTGCATGACTCCAACTCCTAATGCCAACTTTGATGAAGAGAGCTGCAAGACGGAGTTGAAAAGGGTGCGGCTGTAGGCTACTGCATCCATGTGATATTTATCAAAGCAAGTCAGAGACATTTCAGTAAGACATCAGGCAATTGTATCAATATCTGCAGATCAAGTTAATATAACCTCAGATGAACAATAATACATGAAATATTACACATTGTTATAATCAAAATGCTGAAAAAGTCTGTGAGAAATGAAGTCTACTGTTAAACCTTTACTTATTAAGTTTTAAGATGATAAGTAGGAGCCAGGTGTTGCTAATCAAATAGATTTGATTACCTAATCATCAGCAAGTGTGAGCATCTGTCCGTTGCTGCAGATGTTTGTTTTATTTTTTTCTTTTCTTTAATATATATTTTTTAATGCTGGAACACATTATCAGTAGCAGTGCAACATTATTGACCAGTGCAATCACCATTATTATGCTTGTTTGCATCTGTTGCATCTGTCTCACTCATCATAGTTTCACACAGAGGTAAGGGCTGAAAAATAGTTTGGAACATAGGTCAGACAGGGAATAGGGTCATGATGTCTTATTTATTTTTCCTTTTAGTCTTTACTACGTTGTCTTGTCACCGCAGCTTCTTCACAGAGCTGAACAAAAACGGATATTTGGATTAAATTGTTTTTTCTTCCTTTTTGGAATCCAAGAGTTTGATTTGCATTCTCAAATTGAGCTTTCACCCTCTCAAAAGACAAAGAGCTGTGCTTTTTTTCATAGTGCATGATGGAATCTGCATTTGTAATATGTTATATCAGATAAAATGATTTGATGCATAGACACATTTTACACGTGGCTACTCTCTACAGCTAATCCAATTTTAGGGTGGACTTACAAAAAAAATCCACTCACTTAAAACAGGAGACTGTTTACTTTTACTTTTAAATTACAAATGAGCACTACCAGGTAAGGAAGATATATTTAACTAAAAGTGCCAGTAACAGCATGGCTGTGTCATTGTAGCATAATGTATTTTGGATTTCATATTGTTTTGTATTGAGTGTTTAAATAGAAAAGGAAGACAATAAAAAAAGAGGTAAATTAATCAACTGAAATTTCAAACATTTTCTATCAGAATATTGTGTGGACAATCTCACTTCCAAAAGTTAGGGGATCAAACTTAAATCAGACTTTAATAGATTGTAAATAAATGAGACCAGCTTTCTCTGCAATGTATGTAAAAATAACTAGAAATTATTTTTCTTTTTCTTCTGAATGTATTATCTTTTTTCCAAGCAGAAGTCTATCTACAGGAAAAATAAAAATGCAGGACCATTCTACGGAATCATAGAACTGCCACCATCTCACATACTGCCATATCACATTATAATGTGAAATGTTAATGTTCTAACAATATATTTTTTACATTTGTATAATATCTTATAAATGTCATTACAATATTTAATGTTTGAATATTATATCATTACGTTATTACAATATACATATGTATCAGGTTACAACAAAAAACAACCTTCTTGTAATATTGATATTGTAAAAACGTGATACAAACGTGAAGAGGTTTCCGTTACGACTTGATAAACATAAATATTGTAATAACCTGATATCATATTGTTCAAACATGAAAAACAATATTGTAATTCCATGATAACATATTGTACAAACTTGAAAATATAGTATATCCTCCTGAGACCCTCCTGAGTATATATTCTATATACAATACAATATGCAATATTCTATATACAATACATTCTATATATAATATATTCTCTCTCTCTCTCTCTCTCTCTCTCTCTCTCTCTCTCTCTCTCTCTCTCTCTCTCTCTCTCTCTCTCTCTCTATATATATATATATATATATATATATATATATATATATGTGTGTGTGTGTATATATATATATATATAATGTGAAAATATTTTCACATTATATCGTTATAATGACTTTTCTTTCACTGAGGTGGCAGCTCTACGCTTCTGTACCATTCATACTGTCATGATCAAAAAGTAAAAAAGCCATGATCTATTTTTGTCAGTTTTTTTGGCAAAGGTCATTTGGGCTTCGCTGATAGCAGAAACAGCACAATGCAAATATATATATATATATGTAGAAAGACAGCTATGTCTAAAAGCGCGTGCAGCTACGTGATGCCGAATTGTTCCTTAAAGATCTGAGTCTTTAGCTTGCTCTTAAAAGTAGGTACAGACCCTGCAGATCGGACAGAGTTTGGTAGGTCATTCCACCATCGGGGAACAATGGAGGAGAAGAGTCTGGTTACTGATTTCACGCCACATTGTGGTGGAAGCACCAGGTGTCTTTCACTGGCTGAGCGGAGCTGTGGAGAGGGAGTGTAGCTCTGGATCAAGTAGTGAAGCTATTGAGGAGCTGTTTGGGTAGCCAAAAGCAGAGTTTGAACTTGATGCGTGCTGCAACTGGAAGCCAGTGCAGAGAGATTAGCAGCGGAGTGAGTTGAGCTCTCTTGGGTTGGTTGAAGACCAGACGTGCTGCTGCATTCTGGATCATCTGTAGAGGTTTAACTGAGCATGCAGGACGGCCGACCAACAAGGAATTACAGTAGTTAATGACATGACCAGAGAGCCTGAACCAAGAGCTGTGTCGTATGTTCTGTCAGGCAGGGTCTGATTTTCCTGATGTTGTACAGAGCGAAACGGCAAGACTTGGAAACCGATACATGTTCATTAAAGGCCAGCTGGTTGTCTGACATGACACCAAGAATTAAACTGTTTTGCTTTTGGTTTATTATTATTTCTATAAAGAGAGACTTCATAGATATAATTTACAATGCAGGAATGCAAGGAAATCCTGCTTTTCATAAAACATTGTGCCTTTTCGCTACTGTAGACCGGTTAACAAACCCTCCTTAGTCAGTAGCATCTGAACTCCACTTGACTAAGGCCTGCTTCCCCCCAGACCTTGAAGACAGTGGTCATTAAACCCCTGTTGAAAAATAACAATTTGGACAAGTTACTAATGCAAATCCCAAATATTCCATTCATCAGTAAGGTTATTGAAAAAGCTTTGTTTCAACAGTTAAATACCTTAACTCTGACCAACCAGTTTGAGGGCTTCTAGTCTGGTTTTCATCCTCACCACAGTACTGAGATTGTCCTTGTCAACAAGGACGGATTACCGCATGGGCAATGTGGGCGTGTGCCCAGGGCCCTGGAGCCAATGGGGGCCCTCGGGCCTCGGCTTTCAAAAAAAAATGTTATGTGTAAATTAAAATAAAATAAATATATAAATTACATAAATGTGATTTTGAAAATGTAATTATTATGTAATTGTTTGAATGTTATGCAAATCATTTTATTAAATAATTTCAATATCCTACTGACGTTATGACGTAGTTCAAACGCAGGGCAAACCGTTACTCTAGCGCGCAAATGGAGAAGCGAACAATAAGCGGGGCGGCAAAGAGGAAAAAAAAGAAAGAAAAAGATGCTAAAGATGCTGCTTTGGCGCAACAAACGCCCAGTATATCACATTTTTTTAACAAAAAACGGGACGTGGAAGAAGAGGGGCTTGGCAGCGGTGCCGTTGCTACAGCGCTGCCTCCGAGGGACACAATGGATGACGCCGGCTCTACTAGCGCCACCTGCCCGCCGGTCTCAGAGGGAAGTCGGCTGTGCCCTCTCACATCGTCTGTGGATAAGACGGACTGCCGCCGGCTGAAGACGCACCTGGGCCGTCAGGTGCGTGCGTCAGTGACGGGAGCGCATCACATCAGAGCGGGGATGGAGACGCCTGGTGTGAGACTGTTACAGACCCCGCGCTGTGGGGAAATACATCCAGTGACAGAATAAAAACTATTCTAATTGAAAGAGGCCCTTCTTCATTTCACAACAGGAGGACGAAATACCCTGCATCGGCAAGAGACTGCGGTCTAGGTGGTCGGGTTCGTTCTTTAACAAATGACATGCTGTGCAGCCGGTTGCCAAATGGACAGTTTACACCACGAGAATGGCTGTTATATTCACCATCTACTGGACATGTATTTTGCTTCGCCTGCAAACTTTTTGGGACAAAAAGGAATGCATTTGTGGATGGTTTTTGTGACTGGAAACACTCGCACCGCATTTCTGAACACGAGAGGAGCCCGGATCACATGTCCAACGTGCTGATACTGATGAAGAGGCAGAGTGCTAAAGGGACCATTGACTCAGCACTGACAAAACAAACTTCGGATGCGAGGCAATATTGGCGGGAGGTACTACGACGTGTTGTGACAGTGATCAAGTTTTTAGGAGAAAGAGGACTGGCTTTCAGAGGAAATGACGAGCTCCTGGGATCGCCACACAATGGAAACTACCTGGGGATTTTAGAGGTAATTTCCCAGTTTGACCCATTTCTGGCAGAGCAGATTAAAACTTATGGTCAGAAGGGCAGAGGGAGTGTCTCATACTTATCATCAACAACATGTGAGGAGTTCATTGATTTAATGGGAGAAAAAACCAGGCAAGTAATTGCAGATGAGCTTCCTGATGCAAAATATTTCTCTGTCATTGTGGATTCGACTCCTGATTTATCTCATGTTGATCAGTTAACATTTATCTTCAGATTTGTGAGCAAGCAAGGTAAGACTGTAGAGCGTTTTCTGGCTTTTGAGCCAATTCAAAGCCATACAGGACAAAGTTTAGCAGATTGTGTGGTTGCCATGGTGACCAGTCTTGGGCTGGACTTGTCTAACTGTAGAGGCCAATCATTTGATAATGCCAGCAACATGTCGGGGCGGTACAATGGACTGCAGGCGCATTTGAAACAAAAAAATCCATTAATACATTATGTGCCTTGTGCTGCGCATTCTCTTAATTTAGTAGGTGTAAACAGCATAGACGCCAGCAGCTCAGATGTGGGAGAATATTTTTATTTACTGCAATCCGTGTACACATTCAGCGCTGCATCTACACACAGGTGGGGGCGAATTTTTCGCAACTCTGATTTTGATATAGACTTGTGACGTTAAAGTCACTTTCAAACACCAGGTGGAGCTGCCGAGCTGATTCAACTAAAGCTCTCTGGCAAAACTATTGTAAAATAAGAGAAGCCTTGGAGAGCATATCTGCAGATGAAAATGAGAAAAGAGACACCCGAAGTGAAGCCGGCTCACTTGCTGCAAAGTTAAATAAACTGGAAAGTGCATTTATGGCTAACTTTTGGAATACTATTCTTTTGCGATTCCAAATGACAAGTTTGCAGCTTCAGAAAGTGGACATTGACCTCATGACAGCAGTGCGGCTTTTGAGGTCTCTGCGTGATTTTGTGTCAGCCCAACGAGATCGTTTTGCAGACTTTGAGAGAGAGGCTTTGGCTGTATCAGGTGTGTGTCAGATGTACAAACACGACCGCCAGCGCACCAGAAAGCGCAAAAGATTTGAAGATGAAAGTGCAGAAAATGACACTGTATTTGATGGGCAAAAGAAATTCCAAATAGAAACATTTAATGTGGTTATTGATAAATTAGTCAGCTGTCTTGGCCACAGGCTTGACGCATACGAGCACCTATGTGATCTATTTGGAGTTCTGTTTTTGTCAGAGCTGCACCGGACAGTGAAGTGATTAAAAAAGCGAACACGCTTTCCGCTGCCTATCCCGCTGATCTGGATATAAATCTTGCAGATGAACTGATTCACTTCAGATCTTTTGTCAGATCTGACGGAACGAGCATGTCCCCTCCATCACAACTTCTGAAAACAATACTAGATTGTGGTTTACAGTCAACATTTCCTAACGTATTTATTGCGTTAAGACTGTTTCTGACGCTTCCTGTCAGCAACTGTGAGGGAGAACGGTCCTTTTCAAAGATGACGAGGATTAAGAATGAACTGCAGACTAAAATGACACAGCGACGTCTCAACATGCTGTCACTCATGGCAATCGAGTCAGAGCTTACCCGGGAGTTGGACTTTGACGATCTGATTAATGACTTTTCCTCCAAGAAGGCCAGAAAAAAGACAATTTAGACGATTTAGGCGAGATGTTTTTCCACTGTGGTTTTGTGTGTGATCGGTTTTGTGTGATTGCACTGTAGTTTTGTGTGAAGTGGAGCTGTATGTTTGATCCAAAGCTGTATGTTTGATCCAAAGCGATCAGTTTTTTTACGTTTCATTATTAATGGTAAATGTTTTTTGTTTTTTTTTACCAGTGAAGAAACATAGATAGAATGGCAGTAATTTAACCTGTTAAAATAAATAACATATAATTTAAAAGTAATGCCGTGTGATTGTGGATTCTTTGTGCTATTGTGTGACCAAACTGACTGCTTGAGGAGGGCATGTAGGATATTATTGTAGGTAGGGGGGCCCATAGCGAGTTTGTGTCCAGGGCCCATGGTCATGATAATCCGTCCATGCTTGTCAAGATGTCCAATGACATACTGTGAGATACCATGCGCTCAACCCAATGTGGACTTGAGACAGGAGGAAACGAAATACATGAGATGCTAGTTTCAGTTGAGGTGATATACTTGGTTCTTTATTTTTAAATTTTTTCCACAAGGAATTTAATAGGTGCCATGGAAACCCATTCTCTTTGCACCACCGCGCCTCTTTGTGAGCCACGAGCAGCCCTCTTTTATGGCCCCACCCAAACGACCTTAATTGGGCAGCTACATTCCACAGAGGGGTGCTCAGTGCCAACAAACATAATCCCATTGACACAATGAAACCAAATAATACACTTTACGATAATCCATCCAAATCTAAATAACACAAACCAAAATAATCACCAGTGTGAAAAATTATAATAAAGGATAAATGGATAAATTACCTAATTTCCCCTTTTAGCTTGCACGCCGTGGCCCCTTCCCCTTATGGGGATGATATAAATACCCTGCCTCACTCCGGAAGGTAAGGCAAGGTAAGTAAATGAACAAACAAACAGGTTTATGGATATATAACAAAATAAAAGTGCAAAAAGGCAAAGTAGTGGGGACCACACCCATATTAACATACTTTAAAACTGAATCACCCCCAAGACAGTGACCCACACATACTACGGAAACAGATAAGGGGAGAAGTGGACTTGTTCACTTTCTCACACATCCACAAAAAGAAAGACTGTGGAAGAACCACAGTGCTGGTATCTTGCAGAGCAAGTGGGAAATTTGGGAAATACTTGACTGGTTTGAGTCTTACTTAAAGGACAGGGACTTTGTGTCAATAGGTAACTACATTGTAATCAACAAAAAATACATGTGGAGTTCCCCAAGGGTCTATCCTAGGACCCCTCCTATTTAACATCTACATTTTTCCGATAGCTCAGACAATAATAAACAAGACAAGCTACCAAAGCTATGCCGATGACACAACTACATTACAACGTCACCATCTGACAATGAACCCATACAAGCGTGGAGTAGGTGGATAGAACAAATCGATGAGTGGATGTTCCGTAATGTTCTTCAGCTGAAGAAGTAGCTGTTTTTGGACCAAAAGAAGATCATTTAAGAGTCAGCACACACCACCAGCTGTTACAACTACAAACCACTGACCAGGGCCAAAATCTGGGTGTAGTCATGGACCTTCAGACACATTAAAACAATTACAAAGTCTGCCTTCTATCACCTGAAGAACATCTCCAGGATCAAAGGACTAATGTCTCAGCGAGATCTTCAAAAACTCGTCCATGCGTTTATCTTCAGTGGAATTGATTACTGCAACAGTGTCTTCACAGGTCTGCGTAAAAAGTCAATCAAACAGCTGATCCAGAATGCTGCTGCCCGAGCTCCCACCAGAACTAAAAAAGTGGACCACATCCCTCCAGTTCTGAGGTCTTTACACTGGATCCCTGGAGAATAGACTTTAAATACTTCTGTTTGATGTATTTTGGTCCTAAACCATTCAGTCATTTATGAAGAGAGACTTTTGATATGTTTGATATGAGAGACTTTGATATGTTGTTGTCATATCAACCTTCCAGCATTCATCTTTCATGCACCGCAGATCTGGAGTAAACTTCCAAAATACTGCAGGAACGCTGAAACCTTCAGTTCCTCTAAAATTTAGAGGAACTGATAAGGTATAACTGATAGGATATAACCTTGATTTCTAATCTAAATCAAGGTTAAAAACTCATGTTTACAGCTGCCTTTGACTGAATTATTTAAACCATTCTGAATTTTAATTTAAAAAAATGTTAATGAAGTACTACACTCTAACTCTAGCTTAAAGGGGACCTATTATGAAAAACACGTTTTTTCTTGTTTTAATATATATAAAGTGGTCTCCCCTCACCCTGCCAACACAGGAAAGATGAAATCCCATGAATTTCTGCAAGGTCTGTTCACCCCGCCCTGCTGGATCTTCCAGTGTCATGTGACTTCTAAGAGCCGTTCAGAATCTGCTCCTGTCCTTACGTAATGACAGGAGCAGATTTCCATAGGTCTCCTCCGCTGCTGAAACCACGCCCTCGGTCTCGTCCGCTGCTGAAACCACGCCCACAACTGTCTCCGCCGCCTGGAGCTTCAGCCATTGTTTAGAAGCGGTGGCTGTTTCCACAGTGAGGGATAGTAAAAATGAGGTTTTTGCATCGACATTTACCCTCATAAAAGGATCAGTGCCCCCAGTACGGACCCGGCAACTGCACACGAGTCAGCGATAAGTGACGTTAATTTTTGATGTTATTTATATTTGTCTACAAGTATGATCTTTGCATGGGCTAAGTATTTAGCTTAGCTCCGGAGCTGCCGGAGCTGCTCACGGACCGGACCGGTGAGTGGCCCCGGTGGCTCCGGTGTTCCCTAACGGAGTGTTAGGTTACCGAGTGTAAGTGTTACCATAATACATTTTTCTTCTGTTCCTGGTTTCAGATCTTCCAAGCAATGCACCTGAAGCTATTCAACGACACCTTCAGAAGACGCACGGTCCTTCCTTGAGCAAGCAATAGTGCATACATGTTATTTATACAACTTATGTTTTATTTTTTTAACAATAAAGTTGCCATTTGTGAACATTCAGTGTTGTGATTTGTTTAGTTAACATGATTCATTTGTCTTGTAACATAAGAAATGATGAGAAATCTTCCTGTGTGAAGACGAGGTGACTAAAGGCTGATTTATGGTTCCGCGTTACACCAACTCAGAGCCTACGGCGTAGGGTACGCGTCGATTTAACGCAGAACCGTAAATCAGGCTTTAAGATCCGTTTACAGCGTGTAACTGAATGAGAGCATCCGACTATCAGGTAGAGCTGCGTGACATCGGACGCTCTCTGTCCACACTGAAACCGTTAAACTCTCTCTGTCCACACTGAAACTGTTAAACTTTCTCTGTCCACACTGAAACTGTTAAACTCTCTCTGTCCACACTGAAACTGTTAAACTCTCTCTGTCCACACTGAAACTGTTAAACTCTCTCTGTCCACACTGAAACTGTTAAACTCTCTCTGTCCACACTGAAACCGTTAAACTCTCTCTGTCCACACTGAAACTGTTAAACTCTCTCTGTCCACACTGAAACTGTTAAACTCTCTCTGTCCACACTGAAACCATTAAACTCTCTCTGTCCAAACTGAAACT
Organism: Cololabis saira; assembly: GCF_033807715.1. Taxonomy (NCBI): domain Eukaryota; kingdom Metazoa; phylum Chordata; class Actinopteri; order Beloniformes; family Belonidae; genus Cololabis; species Cololabis saira. The sequence goes on from NC_084598.1 coordinate 3,714,639, forward strand.
GTTAAACTCTCTCTGTCCACACTGAAACCGTTAAACTCTCTCTGTCCACACTGAAACCGTTAAACTCGCGGCCAGTTAGGACAGTCCAATACAAAAAAAATAAAGCAATGGAATTTATTTTGTCGCAGAAGCTTCTCGCATGGGACACGTTTTGTGTACGACACAGCCGACTGCTCTGCCCGGAGTGACGCTTATTCTCCTCCCCTCCTACACCTCATTCAAGCAGCCAATCAGCACAGAGCCTCATTATCATAGCCTCCCCTCCCCTAAAATGAAGCACAGAAAAAGGCTTTAGAAGCGGTAAAACTAGAGACATGGCCACTGGCTGAATTTCTGATTTATGTAGAAAAAACAAGATTTAGATTGTTTTTAAGACATTCAAGGCCTGTTTAAAATATACATTAAATGCCATAATATGTCCCCTTTAAGACATTCAAGGCCTGTTTAAAATATACATTAAATGCCATAATAGGTCCCTGTGGCAGGGTGCAGGATTGGGGTGCGGTCTGCAGGGGAGAGAGGGAGTGCGGGGGAGTGGCGCACAGGTGACGCGGCTGGAACAGCTGACGGTACACAGATGAATCTAATCATTCTCTGTGTATTTCAGTAGGGTGTGGGCTCTGGAGACGAGGGAGGACGGAAGCAGACCAGAGGGGACGAGCAGCTCGGCTGACGAGGCCTCTGAGTGTGTGTGTGTTAACGAAACTAAAATAAAAAGTCCTGCAACGATCCCGGTGTCCGCTGCCTTTTGTGACCCCCCGTAGCACACGCCTTGCTACAGTGGCACCCAACGTGGGGCACAAAAAAAAAAAGGAATGACAGCGGAACGCGGAGGGGAGATGGAGCGGGCAGTGGCGTCTCTCGCCCAGGCGATGGCGGAGATGTCGGTCAGGCTCCAGGACCAGGCCGAGCGGCAGACGGCCACCCTGGAGGAGCTGGCGGCTCAGCAGGCAGGCAGGGCGGGTCTGGGTGGTCGCCCGGCCGCTCCCTTTGCGGGGGTCGTCCTGCAGAAGATGACGGAGGCGGACGACCCCCTCGCATTTTTTGACACCTTCGAGGCGGTGGCCGAGGCCTGTGATTGGCCGGCGAGTGGGCGGTGCGCCTCCTGCCGCTCCTGTCAGGGGAGGCGCAGATGGCGGCTCTCGCCCTCCCAGCGGCAGCACGCGCCACCTATGCCCCGGCGATCCCCGGAGGACTACCGCCGCCGGTTCAGGGAGCTAAAGCTGGGGCCGACGGACCGCCCCTACACCTTCGCCCACCAGCTCCACGACGCGGCGGTGCGGTGGCTGCGACCCGGCGAGGCGGAGGGGGAGAAGCGGGTGGTGCAGCAGGTGGTCCTGGAGCAATTCGTCCAGGGGCTCCCCACCCGGACGGCGGCGTGGGTCCGCTGCCATCGCCCGGGGACCCTGCAGGAGGCCATCACCCTGGCAGAGGACCATCTGGCGGTCCATCCGGCGGCCGCAGCAGCGGCGGGACCCGCAGCGCGTCCCATCCCTGCGCCGCGCCGGGGGTTCGCCGCGGCCGGGGGTCCGCCAACGAATCATGCTTCTCCTTTTTCTCCTCCCCAGAGCTCGCACCCGGTTCCACCCGCGCCAGCTGACCCGGCGGGGGCCCCTCAAACGCCTGGGCAGGGCTGCTGGCGGTGCGGCCAGCCCGGACACATCAGGCGGGAGTGCCCGCTGATGGAGGTGGGCCAGGTGATCCGGGTGGCCGGTCCGCCAGCATCCTCCCCAGACTCAGGAGGGACATACCGGGTTCCGGTAAGGATCCGTGGGGGTATACACTCGGCTTTGGTGGATTCTGGCTGCATGCAGTCGGTAATTCACCAAAGCCTGGTGCGACCCGAGGCTTTGATGAATGTGTCGTCCTGGGTGGAGGTGGTGTGTGTTCACGGTGATGTGCATAAGTACCCCGTGGTACCAGTGGAAATTAGACACAAGGGGAAAAAGCATAGATTAAAGGCCGCGGTTAGCTCCCGCCTTTTGCATCCTCTGATTCTAGGACTCGATTGGCTGGGGTTTGAAAATTTGGTGAGTCAGTGTGTGGGGATGCAATCACGGCAGACAGGGACATGCGGTATGTGCGCTGTGCTCAGTGGTGACGCGAGGTCGTCCGACGCTGCAGACGGAGAGGGAGAGGGACCCGCGGAGGCTCCGGTGGAGGCTCGGCGGGACCCGCTGCACTCTATGGAAGATTTTCCACTCGAGCAGCACTCGTGACGATACTCTACGCTCAGCCTTCGACCAAGTGATACGAATTGATGGTCACAAGGTGCGCCCTGATTATTACCCAGTTGTTGGTACCAAAGAACCGCCGGGAAATGGTTTTCCAGGCGGCTCATTATAACCCGATGGCTGGTCACATGGGGTGCGACAAAACACTGGCCCGCATAATGGACCGATTTTATTGGCCGGGCATTTGGGGGGAGGTGCGCCGCTGGTGCGCCTCCTGTCCCGAATGCCAGCTAGTTAACTCCCCGGCTGTGCCAAAAGCACCTTTGCAGCCGTTGCCATTAATGGAGGTTCCATTTGAGCGTGTCGCCATGGACCTCATCGGTCCATTTCAGCGGAGCGCACGGGGATATCGTTTTGTACTAGTCCTGACGGATTATGCAACACGTTATCCAGAGGCAGTGCCGCTGCGCACCATCTCGGCAACGAGTGTGGCGCGGGCGCTGCTTCAGGTCATCTCCCGCGTCGGGATCCCGAAAGAGATTCTGACGGACCAGGGCACGCAGTTCATGTCACGAACACTGAGGGAACTTTACGGATTACTGGGCATTACGTCGGTTAGGACCTCCGTTTATCATCCCCAGAAAGATGGTTTATGTGAGCGTTTTAACCGGACGCTTAAGTCCATGATCCGTAAGTTCATTCACGAGGACGCTCGGAATTGGGATAGGTGGCTTGATCCTCTGCTGTTTGCAGTGCGTGAGGTTCCCCAGGCCTCAACAGGGTTTTCCCCCTTTGAGCTGCTGTTTGGCAGAACACCACGTGGGGTTTTGGACCTGGTTAAGGAAAACTGGGAGGATGGTCCAAGCCCCAGCAAAAATGAGGTTCAACACGTCTTGGAGCTGAGAGCAAAACTCCATACACTGGGGAGGCTGTCACGGGAGAATTTGCTCTCAGCCCAGGAGCGGCAACAACGGCTGTACAACAGAGGAGCCAGGCTGAGAAATTTCACTCCGGGAGACAAAGTACTTGTATTGCTGCCCACTTCTAGCTCCAAATTACTCGCCAAGTGGCAAGGGCCCTTCGTGGTCACACGGCGAGTGGGGGACGTGGACTATGAGGTGGTGCGTCCTGACAGGGGTGGAGCGACACAGATGTATCACGTCAACCTCCTTAAAGCCTGGAGGGAGGCGGTACCGGTCGCTCTGGTGATGCAGGTAAGAGAGAGAGATGAGTTGGGGCCTGAGGTGCCAAACTCGGCGAATCCAGCCTCGCTCGCTTGTGGGGACCAGCTCTCCGCGTCCCAGAGGGCAGACCTGGCCTCGTTGCAACAGCGGTTTGCTGATGTGTTCTCTCCCTTACCAGGACGCACAAACCTCATAGAGCACCAGATTGTGACACGCCCGGGGGTGACGGTGCGCTCACGTCCCTACCGGCTGCCGGAACACAAACGCAAAGTGGTGAAGGCCGAATTGGACGCCATGCTGGCAATGGGGGTAATAGAAGAGTCCCACAGTGGCTGGTCTAGTCCCATCGTTCTGGTGCGGAAGAAGGATGGGTCTATACGCTTCTGTGTGGACTATCGCAAGGTGAATGAGGTGTCACGTTTTGACGCGTACCCGATGCCTCGGGTCGACGAGCTCCTGGATCGGCTGGGCACAGCTCGCTTTTTCACGACACTGGATTTGACCAAGGGCTACTGGCAGATTCCCATGTCTCCAGAGTCTAAGGAGATCACGGCTTTCTCCACTCCGTACGGTTTGTACCAATTTCGCACACTTCCGTTCGGCTTGTTCGGAGCCCCTGCCACGTTTCAGCGTCTCATGGACAGAGTGCTGCGCCCACATGCTGCGTATGCTGCCGCCTATCTAGATGACGTCATCATCTATAGTGACAGCTGGGCGGAGCATGTGCGGCAGGTGGGTGCGGTGCTCGGTTCACTGAGACAGGCGGGGCTCACGGCCAACCCGAAGAAGTGTGTGGTTGGACGGAGGGAGGTACGGTATCTGGGGTACCACTTGGGAGGCGGGCAGGTGCGTCCCCAGGTAGACAAGACAGCTGCGATTGCGGCCTGCCCAAGACCCAAGACCAAAAAGGAGGTTAGGCAGTTCTTGGGGCTGGCGGGGTATTATCGGCGGTTCATTCCGGACTTTGCCGATCTGTCCAGCCCCTTGACTGACCTGACCCGAAAGGGTGCCTCAGATCCGGTCCAGTGGACGGAGCAGTGCCAGCAGGTGTTTGAGAGGGTGAAACAGGCCCTCTGCGGGGAGCCGCTCCTTTATACTCCTGACTTTTCTCTCCCTTTTGTTCTGCAGACTGATGCCTCGAACAGAGGGCTGGGGGCCGTTTTGTCCCAGCAGGTGGAGGGGACGGACCGCCCCGCGCTACTACCTCCTGGGACGCCCATTCACCCTCTGGTCGGATCATGCTCCCCTCCAGTGGCTCCATCGCATGAAAGTTACCAATGGGCGGATCACACGTTGGTATTTGGCTTTACAGCCCTTTTAATTTCAGAGTGGTTCACAGGCCGGGGGCTCAGATGGCGGTCCCTGACTTCCTCTCCCGCTCCGGGGGGGGGGGGGAGTTGGCTAGGCCGGACGGTCCCCGGCCTGAGTCGGGCGATGGGGGTATGTGGCAGGGTGCAGGATTGGGGTGCGGTCTGCAGGGGAGAGAGGGAGTGCGGGGGAGTGGCGCACAGGTGACGCGGCTGGAACAGCTGACGGTACACATGTGAATCTAATCATTCTCTGTGTATTTCAGTAGGGTGTGGGCTCTGGAGACGAGGGAGGACGGAAGCAGACCAGAGGGGACGAGCAGCTCGGCTGACGAGGCCTCTGAGTGTGTGTGTGTTAACGAAACTAAAATAAAAAGTCCTGCAACGATCCCGGTGTCCGCTGCCTTTTGTGACCCCCCGTAGCACACGCCTTGCTACAGTCCCCTTTAAGTCTAACTTTTCTTTATTCTGCCACTTCACTGTAATTCATAATTCTTTTTTCTTTGTGTTTTTATCATGTAAAACATTTGCTGAAATGTTGTATACAAATAAACATGTCCTGCCTGCCTTACTTTTACCAGTTTCCATTCCAAAGCTTTCGAAGTGTCTTAATTTAGAGGGTGCCTGTATCTTTACTCTACAATTTTATGTCTGAGTGACTGCGGGTAAAATAAAATATTGCTTCCCTATACACCTGATTATTCCAATTTATTTTGTCCTGAAAGAACAACATATTTTCTTTTATGAGGATTCCCTTAAGATACACTTAAAAATGTGCCTTGTCTGAGATAAATTACTTGTTTAATTAAGTCCACAACCATGAAGTGAGCCATGTCCCAAAGATCAACTAAAACAGTATCAGTTTCTCTTTCTGGGGAAAAAAAACAACAACAGCAAGCCATTGGTTGTTCACAGCTTTATTTTGCTGCAAGTTAATTCCCAAACATCTGTTTGTCTTGGCATATTGGTGGCAAGGTGAAGTTGGGAAGCTTTTTAAGGGTGATAGATGAAGTTTAGTATCAGGCTGCTGCTGTTGCTCTGTCGTAGAAGTCAGCTCTCCCCAGTGTCCTACACAATAAATACCCATATATATATATATATATTATATATATATATATATATATATATATATATATATATATATATATATATATATATATATATATATATATATATATATATATATATATATATATATATATATATATATATATATATGTTGCAGGCTTCCCAAAGCCTGTTTATTTGTATATAGTTCTAATTTAGCTAATTGGTCAAAAACTCTCAAGGCCCTCTCAGTGGTACAAAAAGAAGGAAATGTATGAACACTGAAATGAAATATGAAAAAGTGCATAATAGTTAGTCTACATAACAGCAACACTTCCTAGATAAAATATTGAATAGACCTACCAGGCAATCATAGACGATTTATAGAAAACTATCATGCAAACTCATCTCCACAATAACACACAAAGTGACCAAATTAAGACAAACAACATTAAATAATATGCACACTGACCTTCAGGATAACACAAAATCATCAAAATGATACATTGGTTATGCAAAACTGACACAGATAGATTCAATATAACCAGTTTCTTTAAAAAAAATAACCCAATGAGTAAAAAACATAATGAAACATACAGAAGAACACACCATCCACCCAGCTGCAGCGCAATGTTGACTTGGCTGTGTTTTATAAACTAAATGTAAGAGAATTGCAGAAATGTTCATGTAGTTTTCTCAGCACTTTTACAGATGTCAGAATATTAAGTTGTTTCTTTTGATAATGTAAGAAACTCTAAATTATGACAATTTCCTTGCCACCACAAAGTTTAGGATTCCTGCTTAACTATATTTTATTGTATTTGAAATATACAATGGCTAAATAGTAAGGGTGTACGATAAATATCGATCTGATATTTATTGGGCCGATATCAGGAATTATGACGTCATATCAATAAATCTGGTAATATTAAAAATACCTCCGGTATCTGATAATAAAAGTTTGCCAGTGCTGTGTTTGAACAAATCAAGTGCTCCCTTTCTCCATGGACGTCTCGTGCCGTAAACCATGCCATAAACAGCCTGTTGTAAACTTCCCCAGCGTTAAAAACAAACATGGCGTCGATCGTGTGGGACTTTGTTTAGCAAACATTTCACGAGGAGGGAAAAAAACGTCGAGCTTCAACACCACAAACCTCATCAGCCATCTGAAAAAAAATAGCATTGCTACGCCGGAATACTGAAAGCCTACGAAGACGCTTGCGCTGCTAAAGAAGCTGCTAACACAAAGCCAGCCGCGAGGAAGGAGCCGGGGCTTGTTCCAATATCCGCGGCATTTGAAAAGTGCAGAAAGTCCGCCAGAGATGACCAGAGGGCTACAGCGATCTGCAATCTCATCATGGAAATGATGGCGCTGGATGACCAGCCATTTACCATCGTCTGTAGTGGAGCCAGAGGGGGGTGAGGGGGCGGTCGCCACGGGGCCACAAGCTCATAGGGCCCAATGATAGGGCCCCGTTTTGTGTGATACGTTCATATATAATCATAAATTGTAGGCTATAATAACGATAAAATGTGCATTGTGCGGCCAGTGTAGGATAATTCTTACTCTACAACTGTCCTGAACGCATCAGGGCTGTGAGACAACGCTGATTGGCTGTAAAGCCTGAATTATGGTTTTGCGTTAAATCGACGCAGAGCATACACCGTAGGGTACGGCGAAATTACGCGGCGACGCACGCCGTACGTGTGCATCGCCGCCTACCCTACGCCGTAGGCTCTGCGTTGGTGTAACGCGGAAACATAAATCAGCCTTAACAGTTACAGCCAATTTGCTGCACGGCAAATTTGCGGCCATGAAGGAGATGAGCGCTAAACTTTAAAAGAGGACTAAGCATGTAAAAAGTTTTGAATGTTACCCCGTTTTCCTACCATTGGTGAGTCAGTGTAACCTGCATAAATAATTTCTTTATCAGAATGTTGTGTAGCCTTGACCACCTGACTATTTGAATGAGCTTTGTGTTGTTGTCAACTAGACTAGAGTCTATTCTGTTATAGAACTAGACTAGAGTCTATTCTCTGTTCTAGAGCTCAGAAATGATGTTATAGACCGCTGTGTCTATATCTATCTAAATAGATTGTGTAATTTTAGACCAGTTATGTTTTTTTTTGTATTTAAGCTGTATCAAAGATGGAACTGAGTCAGTCCGTGACTATCTGAGTTTTTTTTTTCTTTACTCTGCTTTCTGCAGCATAGGCCTATAGGCTTGCTTGTCTCAATGAAAGTGAGAATAAATGTTGTTTGATGGGTAGGATGAGGTGTTGTTGAACGTTAAAATGACTATCATAAGGGCCCATGGAGAATGCTCCGCCCCCTCTGTACTGAGACCCACGACCATCGTTGAAGATAAGGGATTTTGTCGGCTAGTAAACCGCTTGGAGCCGGTATAGTGGTATGGAGTTGAGTTAATTTAAGAAAGATGAAGTTTGTTTGTTTGAAAACAAATGTGCATTTGCAACTGTTCTTGGTTTTTGTTTTGTTAATGGTAGTGATGTCATGATATTTGGCAGACAAATCTACAGGTACAATTTGTTAAATCCAGTCTTTCTTCCATCTCTTTTGTCTCCAGGTGTGCAAAAACTACAGGTGAATCTAAATTTAAAAAATAATAAATATGAATACGTTATCAGTTATTGGTATCGGTCTTAAGAAGCAGGAAGTTATCGGTATTGGCTTGAATAAACACATATCTTGCATCCCTACTAAAGAGTTATCTATATTAATCAGTTGCTCATTAATCAATCAATATACATCAATTTTCTTGACCATAGTACTGCATTCTGCATTCTTGCATTTCGTCCACCTTGAGAGGACCAACACCTGTGTTTTTAGACGGTCCGCTTGTTTCATCTGCCTCGGAGCCTGATCGCACAATCACACCTCTCCAAACGGACCAGACTTTCTGAGCAAATGAACTCTGGTCCAGTTAAAGTGGACCCAACAAGGCTGGTGTGAATGAACCCTTAATGTCAGTGTATTGAGCAAGCCCAAGCTAGATTATTTTATATGTCATACAATTTTGTCAGCCCTCAAGTTATAATGAATATAATATCTTATCGAATGGTACCAATATTCTCCATATTAATGCTTCCTTTTCAACATTACATAATCATTCGAGATAAAGCAGATGACTGTCATTAACATTAGTGCACTGAATGAAATCACCAATTAAAAAATACGATTCTAACTAATTAAAATCATTGTGTGGAAAATAAATTAACATGGTTAGTTAAACAAGTATAAAACTGTATTTATCTTCTCTAGACAACAAGATATATTGTTCATAGGACATGGACAATAACACAAACTTTATGCACACTCACTGAATTAAAGAAACAATGCTGTGAAATGAAGAGCAATATGTGAGCAATCAGCTGAATATACTAGCTTATTTTGCTCACATAATGCTACCACCAACAGTGGGATGTTAATAAAAGGAAAAAGAACACATATGCAATAAATATCTTACTGGGCGTCAAGTAAGTGGTGCACCTAATGATGCTGCACCTGCCGGCAGCTGAAGCAGTGGACTACCACCAATTAAGGAGAAAAGGTAAGGGAAGCAGATCTCCGAGGTATTGAAGACGAGTGTCTAATAAGACAGGATTGTAAATATGAAGGTCAATTTGTGTCATACTTGTGCTCTCAAACCTATATTTGTGAGAATATACAATTTAGACTTGTGCAGGGCTGATCTGCAAAATATAAGGAATGGGCATTCAGTTATTCACAGGTTATAAAGTATTGTTTTATTTTGTCAGTAAGTATGTTGGACTACTAATTTATAACGAAATCCCTCTAAAAAACGTTTGTAGTTTGTGGCGCATTATGTCGCTGATCGGTACAGGGGGGCGGGAGGGAGACTTCACTAATAAAACCAAGTTGAAATTAGTGATTTTCTTTTTTTTTTTATAATATTTTTATCCCGGTTTTTTACCCCATTTCAACACCCAGTGCTCTTACCTAACAGTCCTGTGCATTGCCATCCTCTACCAACCCCGGGAGTTCCTGCACTGAGCTCAGGTCTCCTCCTTAAAGGGGACTGTAGCACGGCGAGTGCTACGGGGGCCGACCGACAGGACAGAGGACACAGGTTTCAGTGCAAAACCTCTTTATTTTCTCCAGACACACCCAAGACACACGTGCTTCAGCTCCTTCACAGCAGACGAGACCCTTTCTGCTGTGCAGCCATGCCTTATCAAGGCTGGCAGGGTGGAGAGGTTGATTGGGGCCACCTGTGCCCCAATCAACCTGAGTGGCTGCAGCTCCTCCACCCTGCCACACACCCCCATCGCCAACCTCAGGCCGGGGACCATCCGGCCAAGCCAACTCCCCCCGCCCCCCTCGGAGCGGGAGAGGAAGCCAGGAACCGCAGACTGCGCCTCTGGGCCTTCCCGGTTCGGCCGGCTGACGAGGCCGGTCGGGAGGTCGCCCTCGGCGACGGGCTGATTACAGAGACCGGTTGTGAGGTCTTCCTCGGCGTCGGGCCGACCACAGAGACCGGCCGGGAGGTCGCCCTCGGCGACGGGCCGATCGCCGAGAGGCCCGCTCTTGGGACTGGGCCAAGGGTGGCCTCGGGCCAGACAGCATCCGCGGCCATGGTGTGTCCAGGACCACCCCCTCCCGACCCAGCACTGCTCCAGCCACTGGTCCGCCTCTGGAGCTTGCACGTCCAGGACCGCCCCAGCGACCGACGTCTCCGCCTCCATGACCTCCGCCTCCAGGATCGGCGCCTCCAGGACCGCCTCCTGGACCAGCGCCTCCAGAACCGCCTCCTGGGCCGGCGCCTCCAGGACCGCCTCCTGGGTCGGCGCCTCCAGGACCGCCTCCTGGGTCGGCACCTCCAGAACCGCCTCCCGGGCCGGCGCCTCCAGGACCGCCTCCTGGGCCGCCTCCTGAACTGCCTCCTGGACCGGCGCCTCCTGGACCGGTGCCTCCAGGACCGCCGAGGGCCTCCCCAGACGGTCCTGCGCCGCTCGCCTCACGTACGGGCACGGGAAGGAGAAGGGGTCGTCCTCCGAGGACCGCCCTGGACAGTCCAGCACCCCTCGCCGCACGTCCGGGTAGCTGAAGGTGAAGGGGCGGTCGTCTGCGAGCAGAGTAGGCGGGCGACCCCACCCTGCCGGCTGCTGCGCTGCCAGCGTCTCCAGGGCTGCATTCTGCCGCTCCGCCTGGCTCCGGATCAGGGCCGCCAGCTCCGCCAGCTCCTGTGCCAGTGCCTCCATCCTGTCGGGCCCCACGTTGGGAGCCAGTGTAGCACGGCGAGTGCTACGGGGGCCGACCGACAGGACAGAGGACACAGGTTTCAGTGCAAAACCTCTTTATTTTCTCCAGACACACCCAAGACACACGTGCTTCAGCTCCTTCACAGCAGACGAGACCCTTTCTGCTGTGCAGCCATGCCTTATCAAGGCTGGCAGGGTGGAGAGGTTGATTGGGGCCACCTGTGCCCCAATCAACCTGAGTGGCTGCAACTCCTCCACCCTGCCACAGGGACCTATTATGAAAAACACGTTTTTTCTTGTTTTAACATATATAAAGTGGTCTCCCCTCACCCTGCCAGCAGAGGGGAGACGAAATACCATGAATTTCTGCAAGGTCTTTGACCCCCGCCCTGCAGAATCCCCCAGTGTCACGTGACTTTTTTTGAGCCGATTAGAATCTGCTCCCATCGTGAGTCACGACGGGAGCAGATTTCCATAGGTTCAGCCTCCGCTGCTGAAACCACGCCCACAACCAGCTCTCTACGCCAGCTGGAGCTCCAGCCATTGTTCAGCAGCGGTGGCTGTTTCCACAGCGAGGGAGAGTAGAAATGAGATTTTGCATCGACATTTACCCTCATAAAAGGATCAGATCCCACAGCACGGACCCGGCAACTGCACACGAGTCAGCGGTAAGTTCCTTTTTTTTTTTATGTTATTTGTATGATCTTTGCATGGGCTAAGTATTTAGCTTAGCACGGAGCTCCGGGGCTGCTCACAGACCTTTTTTTTTCCTTTTGTTCTGTTTATTTCAGATCTTCCAAGCAAAAGGCTGATTTATGGTTCCGCGTTACACCAACGCAGAGCCTACGGCGTAGGCTCCGTGGCTGGGCGCCTAGAGCGGAGAAGGAGACGCTGCTCCCGGGGAGCCCCCCTCGGAGCGGGAGTACGCGCTGGTGCTCATGGGAAATGTAGTTCTTTCTGGTAAAGCACTACCGCTTTTGTCCAAAGGAGCCGCCAAACTCAACAAAAGCTGAAAGTTACATTGTGCTGCTTTAAGTTCCCTCTGTTTCCTGTTTGGGAGGTCAGTTTGGTTCTTTGTTACATTAGTTTGGGTTCTTTGTGTTAAGTTATCATTTGAACTGTTGCTTTAAGTTTTGAAGTTTGCATTATGACTTTAGGATGGTTTTGTTCATTCGTTTGTTCAATATCTTTTTTGTTCGGTAAAATAAAACCAGGTTACTTTTGTATACCACTTCTCTTTACTGCTTGCATTAACTGAGAATTCTGCCGTCTGACTCTTCTTATTAGATGAAGAAAAATCTTCATAATTATTTAACCAATTCTCTATCACTTTCAAATGTAAGAAACTGCACTATATGCAGAACTAGGAGCTGATGAAGTGAATCCAAATATTGAAACACCTTGGACACCAAGGCCAGGCCGCTCTAGCCAGTTGAAATATCTCCGCGACAGCTGAAAGGAGCAGCAGGTGAATCTGGCTCACGCTGAATGACCCATGCTGGGCCAACGCTACAACAGAGCAGCTGGAACTCCCACCTTGCAGGTTTTGTGTATGGCTTGGGATGGCAGCACGTGCTGAAGTCTGATCATCCTCTGGTGGGCTGTCTTTGTGGAGGGTGGAGGGAGGATTATGTTCTGTAAGTCCATCACTTCTGAATTACTAACAAAAAGAAAACTCAACTTTTAGTGGCTACATCTACCACTCAACTCATGGTACAATTGTGTACAATGTTATGATGGCAACTGCATGTGTGAAGGCAAGATGTTTTAAACAAATTCTGGATGCTAGACTTTCACTGAGGAGCATTCAAATGGGACTTATGCATGTCATTTAAGGATGTATAATAAAATCTTAAAACAGCTGGTAATAAGCTTAAATTGGAGGTGAGGGTTTTTGGAGATAACAGTGCAAGAAGGGCAAGCATTATCTTACACTTATGATAACATAATATATGAAACATAATATCCAGGATCAACATTGCTCATGCAGCACAAGGTAGGTTTGAATTAATCTACTTTTAATTAGTTTAATTTGGAAGGGCATAACTTCAGATGTACTGTGGTACAGATACACAGCAAATAGGAGATCTGAAACTAGTGATTTAACGTTACTATTATACTAATTTAAAAAAAAAAAGTGGGGGGGGGTTCCCCTGCCAGCTTTTTCAAAAAAAACAAATTGGACTATATCAAATAAACCTTGATTTATTCTACAACAAAGGAAAATACTAGTGGTCTTTGTCTCTTCACAATATTCATGCTATATTGAATCATTTGTCTTAAAGGAGACCTATTATAGCATTTAATGTATATTTTAAACAGGCCTTGAATGTCTTAAAAACAATCTAAAGCTTGTTTTTAAGAAGTGGCCGGATCAGCCTCTGGTCTCGCGGGTGGCGGGGTTGCTCCCCCCCTCCCCCACTATAGATACACTTCAGGTAGAGCTTTGTTTGGTTTATTACACACACACACACACACACACACACACACACACACACACACACACACACACACGATCATATACATACACACACACACACATAGACATACACACTGGCTTGTTCACCTGCATGCTGGCTCTCTAGTTTTTGGGTTTAGGTAACGGTAGCGATAGCTTAGCTCAGACTGCGATCAGATCTCAAGATTTAGGTCGATTGCTGTTGTTGTTTTGGTCGGCTCCGTGCCGGTTTCGTGTTTTGTTTGTGGTTTTTTGTTGCAGATTTCCAGTGCGTGTTTCCATGTGTTCCTGCTTCCTGGATTGGCAGTGGATGTCGTCACCCCCCCCCCCAAAAAAAAAAAAAAAAATCACTGGGTTTGTATGTGTATATTTATGTATGTGTACGCATATGTATGCGTATATATATGTATATATATTAAATATAGTAAAAATGCACATGTGTATGCTTTTGGTTTCTACCGTCATGGTATCAATCATTAATATGTGTGCAGACAAGGGACGAAAGAAAAAAAAAAAAAAAAAAAAAAAAAAAAAAAGAAGTGGCCGGTTCACTCCTCAAGTTAAGGAGGAGACCTGAGCTCAGTCCAGGGCCCTCCTGGGGTTGGTAGAGGGAGCAATGGCCAGGACTGACTTAGGTAGGAGCACTGGGTGATTAAAAGTGGGAGAATTAAGATCCTCAAAGTATTCCTTTCAGCTTCCCAGTCAATCTATCTATCTATCGATAGTCTGTCTGTCTGTCTGTCTGGACATATAAATATAACATTAAAAGATGGCTAGAACTAAATAAAGTTATTTGAGAAGTGTTTTAACTCTGTTTATATTCAAATGAGAGTTGCTGGAAGATACATGATTGTATTCCATTCAGAGCTCCTGGAAAGGCAGTGAACTGGGAATAAAGTTATTCAGGGTTTGTTTGAATGATGTCCAGTCACTGGATGTGCAGGAGAAATCTCAATAATGTTATGGTTTAATCCCTTAAAGCCTTAACTTTATGTTAAGCATACTGAATAGGCTCTTCCCCTTACAATCTTTGTGCAAGTGCATGTTCATGAATAAAAATGCAGCTCATTGGTATCTCATTTGCCCACTGGAATTTTGTTTCGGTGGTTAGTTTCCATGGCAACCTTAATGTTATGGTGACTTTTGGTTTTGAGGACTATGTGCAATCAGCTCAGAAGCACTTACCTAACCTTATCAAATGAGATTAATATTGCCCGTGATGATGAAGTGTTATGCATTAAATACTCATAACACATTCATGATGTTCAAGTTGATTCATTCTCCAGTTTGTAAGCAATTGTTTTACACTGATTTTTGCAAAAGAATATGTGCCCCGGCAACTTGTCAACTTGATGAAAACTGGCTGACTTTCCTACTGCTACTAATGAGTAGCAGTTCTGCGGTTCTGGCAGTTCCGACCTCTAGTAACTTGGTCAAAATGCTAAAATAAATCTCAGTATAATGTTGAAAGATATGTTGGCCAATCACAAGGCCCTGTAGTGGGTAGTGCAGTGTCTGCCATCATTGAAGAACACATAACTAATTTTGATGAAGCACTATGAAAATGAATAATTTTGGAACTTGGGAAATTATGTTTATGTGAGAAAGTTACTGCAGTTATTGCAGCTTAATCAAGCCAACAATAATGTGCGTCTAATGTGTCTAGTTTGTGCTGCAGTAGCTTCTACTTTCATCTAATGGAATTTAATTCAAATGTAGATTAAAACTAAACATTTGTGTTATGATTGTAATCCTGTATTCCAATTCATTTGGAAATAACATAATTTAGTTATTTCTCTTATAACCCAAAGGACTTAATTGTATTTTTTTAGAGTTAAAGACCACATACAAATTTAACATTAAAAAATAACAAAATAATTGTTTTATGTAGTTGTCTAAGAAAGGATTAAGAGAGAGGAGGAATAACATCAGTGAGCACCAGTGTGATTACTGTGGTAGTCTGGGAGGTTCAGCATTCAGGATTCAGACGGAGCTCTCCGGGGGTTGGAGTCAGTTTCAGCTTGACCTTCCAGCTCTCACAGATTCATGAGGCAGGGCTATTGATTTAAACAGGTGTAAAGGCCCTTCATCTAGAGAGGGAAATTTAATCATGTTCAAGGGCCAAGACACCAATGCCATACGACACTTTCACGTCAGGGGCGAAACAATATTCATTTTACTTTCAGCTTGTATTGTAGAAAGGAAACAGTCTGGACATCCACAGCAGGTTCTGGACAGCACTACTAATATACTGTACACCCCACGGAAAGGCCATTCACTGCATTTTAGTTCTACAAATATCTGTGCTCAAATGAGCACTCAATTTACCATCTATTCAGCATTCTAATTCAGCATTGACAGCGTTTCCATGCATCAATAACCCTTTTAAAACCCGAATATTGGCAATAACCCGGTTTTGCACGGCCATGTAAACACCAATAACCCCTTTGAATAACCCGAATTTGCTCATATTCTGGTTTTTAAAAACCCCAATATGAGCCCTGGGTTACTGCTTTTAAAACCCGAATATTGGGTCATGTAAACGCCAAACGGAATATCCCCATCAAACGGAACATTAATTTGTTTTCTGCACATGCTCTGTTCACAAGGAATCCTGGGGCCGGATTCACAAAACATTCTTAAGAAAAAAAATCTTCTTAAGTGTCATTTTTTTCTTAAAGGAGCTTGAGGCTCCTTTTAAGAAATGAGACTCTCTAGCGCCACCCTTCACCACGACGGCCGTTGGGGGTACTGCAGCCAACAGTGAAGCCGGCACGGGAGAACGGGGAGAACGTGCATGCAGCGTCATGTGACGTCACATCCACAGGACAGCGCGGGAAATTCGGACTCCGAATTGCAGCACATTTTGCAGCACACAGCCTGTTCAAGGCAACGGAGAGATACAATAGAGGGCTCATTCTTTTGGGTTTGGAACGCTTCATCTGACATTATTACTAGAAAACTTAAAATGTATACGGATTTTTTTCATAAATCCTGCCTCAATCCTGCCTCAAGCTCCTTTAAGTTCAGTCTTAAGAAGAAAAAAGAGAAGAAGTCATATTCTCCAAAAAAGTTCTAAGTATTTTCTCAACTTTCTTCTTAAGTTTCTTCTTAAGAAAAAAACTTAAGAATAAATGGTATTCTTGAAATAAAAGTTCTCAAATTTGTTCTTGACTTTTTTCTTAACTTTAAGACAACCTTGACCTGTCTTAAAATGTCTTCTGTGAAAAGGTGAAAAGCCTCTAATATCACCTTTTTCAACACATTTTAGACAAGTTTAGACTAGTAGGTCATAGTTTGAGGATGTACTATGTAATTAATTACACAAAGAGGCTGTTAAACGTTTGTTAGCATGTTAGTTAGCGTGGTAGTTAATTATTATTAATTTTCCCCAATAGTATTTTTTTCACACATTAATCTCATCCACCATAACCTTGAAAAGTTCCTGCATCTCTTTTTCTCCTTCTCCATGTTTAGTGAGTGACTGACGGTTAAGACCAAACTACCTGTATATATAATATATTTATATATAAATGTTGTTTGTTGGTGCGTGCAATGCAATGACATATTTTAAGAAGTTCTTAAGTAGGAAGAATAAGAAATTCGTAAGAAATGACAGTTCTTAAGACGGTTCTTAAGAAAATATTGAGGAATTGCACTTAAGAACTTTCTTATGAACTTCTTAATTTTAGATCTTAAGACATTTCTTAAGATCGTTCTTAAGAACATATTGGTGAATCCGGCCCCTGGTCTTTTGAGTCCAGGAAGTTCTTCTAAACACGGAGAAACCAAGACCAGGAGGAGACTAATCACTTCATAAATGTAATGAAGGATATGAACATTTCTGCATTTGTAGACGGTAGAAAGTACCGGGATAGACAGATTTAAAAGAAGGTGAGAGAAAAGTTGCGCGAAGCAGCATTTGTTTTGAATTTGGATACAGGAAGAAGAAGCAGAAATGACGTTAATTGCGTCATGATGTTCTCCGTGCGTCGCTGGTTTGATCCAGATATCCTGAATGATTAATTATCATGTAAACGGAATATTCCCAATGTTTCAGTAATATATTAGCATTAACCCGAATTTTGACTGCATGTAAATGTAGTCATTGTATGTTCAAGATCTGTCCTCATCGTCCCTGAAAAATCCAATGATAGCATTCTTCCCTCTGTGTACGAAATGAGTCATGTTAAGAAAAAGTAGAAAAACCTTAACTGTCAAATCAACACTGAGTCACTTCAATCAAACCTACAACAAACATTCTCAAATCGCTACCAAGTCTCTTTAAACCCCAATGCTTTATTTCATGCAGTGGTTGCTATTCTATTAGGTCATGTAAAGCCTTCCCCGTGTGTGTGGATGTGTGCATGTGGTGTGTAAGTTGAGCATGCTCAGATGAATTTCAATCCTTTTTATGAACCTGATTATCACAATCTGTAGCTTAAGTCCAGGCGCAGCAGCTACGCTAAGTCCTTCAGTGTGAGCGCTAGACGAGGGGAGTATGGCCCACAAAAATGACGGTAAGTTTGACACTTTAATTATGTTCATCTTTTATAACCTATCCAAGTAGTTGAGCTGATTATGAATAAGACTAAGAAAAGGGCAGCAAGGATGTAAATGAATGGCACTACTGACCTGCCTAGCTGATGTGTAAAACAATTCAATGAACTAAAGAACTTTTGTTAGTTTCCTCAGGATCTCACCTTGCTTTTATTTCTATCCACAGTTCATTTGAGATCTAATTTATTCCATCTCAGAAAGAATCACATTTGAAATCAGAAAATGAAATAATAGCATAATAATTTCAATTCAATTTTGCCAGAGGTTCTACAGGACTGTCTCAGAAAATTAGAATATTGTGATAAAGTCATTTATTTTCTGTAATGCAAAAATGTCATACATTCTGGATTCATTACAAATCAACTGAAATATTGCAAGCCTTTTATTATTTTAATATTGCTGATCATGGTTTACAGCTTAAGAAAACTCAAATATCCTATCTCAAAAAATTAGAATATTCTGGGAATCTTAATCTTAAACTGTAAGCCATAATCAGCAATATTAAAATAATAAAAGGCTTGCAATATTTCAGTTGATTTGTAATAAATCCAGAATGTATGACATTTTAGTTTTTTTAATTGCATTACAGAAAATAAAGAACTTTATCACAATATTCTAATTTTCTGAGACAGTCCTGTATATGCAAGTGTTTTATATTTACGAGTGATGCAATTTAATTACAAAGGACAGATTAAATTTCAGTATGTGTGTTGCTCCTTATTCTTTAACAAGTTACATAAACTTATTGAGCCTATTGTGAAATCCATCAGGAATTTTTCATTGCAAAAACAGACAGATTAGTCTCACTGAGCTCCCATTTTCTCTCTCCATTTCTTTTCCATTTCTCCTTTTCTTTGACTTGCAGTCCAGTTTTCCATCAGGGAATACAGACCTTCAGATGAACACGTGGTCTTGTCACTCTTTCGTGATGGGATTCTGGAACACGTGTACCCGGCGTTCTTCAGCGCCATGAGCAATCCAGATCATATCGGTGTGACTCTGAGCATCTCTATGGCCGGCTACGTGCTCGGAGGCAGCTCATACTTTCTCGCTTTATTCTTTGGCCTTTCATGGGCCGGCATCATTTATTACTGCTGCTACGAGATCTACGAGGACTACATGATGAAGAGGCTGAGCACGGATATGGCCGACATTAAAGCCAGCTACCTGGATAACCCGGATCACGGTTTCTGGGTGGCCGAGGCCGACGTCAACGGCCAGGCCAAAGTGGTGGGGATCCTGGCGGTGATGGGGAAAGCAGGAGAGGACGAAGGTGAGAGGTTTGAAGACTGGAACGGAGGACTGAACGGCTCAGAGTTTGATCAAGATGCCGGGAATGGAAGTTACGGTGAGATGTCTCATCTGGTCGTCGTCTATCCCTGGCGTCGCAAAACCCTGGGCTCACAGTTGATGCGGAAGGTCTTGGATTTCTGCAAAGAGCGAGGCCTGACCCGGATCGTTACGGATGTGAGCTCGCCGCAGGCCGCGGCCCTTTCTATGTACCAAAAACTAGGCTTTGTTGAAACTGCATCCCACCGTAACACGCACCGTAATCGGTGGTTCTCCAAACTGGCCAGGATAAATATGATGCGAATGGAAAAGTCCATTTAAACAAAACACAAATGGAATTTAGAGCTCAGTACCTGAAACAATCTTGTCTGTTCAGCACATCAAAGTTAATTTATGCTTTTTGTCTCATTTAATGTACAGTGAAAACATATATATGTTGTGTGATGTATGATCATTCAAAACATCCCATGATAGTTTGAAGAAAAATATTAAATTTCCTGTTTATTTTCCACAAAGCACCAGAAACAACTCCAGTTTCCTTGTGTATTTCTTTCATACCTTGATGTATTATACACCTGCTCTCTTTACAGGCTATCAGCCACAAACATGGAGAAAATTACTCGTGTGGTTAGTCACATTACCATATTATTTGCAGATTAAAAAAAACAACCCTTCTAGCCGTTTTATTAAATTGATCACTGAACATTAAACATAATCACATTTAATTATTTATTGTTCTCTTGTCCACTGAGGCAAATAAAATGTGTGTGAGAGAGGAGAAGTGTAGTAATTTAGAAGCAAGAGAATTTTCTTTTAAGCCTCTTTTCAGAAAGGAGTTGAATCCTTCTGCCTGAGAGGAATTAATGCCAGCTGACTTTTAAGACCTCAAAACTCTTTACTTAAAGTACCAACGGAAAAATGCAGTAATATTAGGACATTGGGAGGTTTAAAATTCCTTGGAGCTCAAATAGCTGTGCTTGTGTGTATGTATGAGGTGTAGAAAGAGGATAAAAAGTTCTGTGGACTGAGGTTCACTCGGGTCATCATAGGGAGAGCAAACAGTGAGATCACTGAAACGGAAGAAAAGAGAAAAAGGCTTAGTGTGTCCTCCTTGGTAGCCTATTATGTGTATAGGTAAGGACAGGATGGAAAGTTGTCAAAAGAATATGACAATAACTTACAGGACTGTCTCAGAAAATTAGAATATTGTGATAAAGTTCTTTATTTTCTGTAATGCAATTAAAAAAACAAAAATGTCATACATTCTGGATTCATTACAAATCAACTGAAATATTGCAAGCCTTTTATTATTTTAATATTGCTGATTATGGCTTACAGTTTAAGATTTCCAGAATATTCAAAGTTTTTGAGATAGGATATTTGAGTTTTCTTAAGCTGTAAACCATGATCAGCAATATTAAAATAATAAAAGGCTTGCAATATTTCAGTTGATTTGTAATGAATCCAGAATGTATGACGTTTTTGTTTTTGTAATTGCATTACAGAAAATCACAATATTCTAATTTTCTGAGACAGTCCTGTATTTGCAAAAAGAAAAAAAAAGAAAAAAAAGATTAAATTTCAGCCACCAGCATTACACAACATCCATGAAACAATGCAGAATTACAGATTTCTTAGCCTACGTCGTTGCGTCAGAAATCCCCTGAAGGTGATTACAATTTCCAATAAATAATCAGCACCACACAGTACCTGCTTATTCTGGAAAACTGTATTTTAGCAGACTGTAAGCCTGCAAGGGAAAACATCAACCACCCGAAGTTTGCAAGGACAGGTGTAGCCTAAGTGAGTTTCAGGGGGGAGAAACGGACGGAGAGAGCAGCTTGGCAGTGAGATACACACACCGTCAGAGGCCTTCAGGCATCAATCATTCCTGCTGAGACTGTCAGAGAAACATTGGGCTGATGGCCAGCAGGCAGGTGCTGAACTCGCCCATGGAAGATGAGCGTTAATGCTGGCCAACCTGTTGTCATCCTCTCACAATTACCAATAGAACTGGCCTCAAGGTAAAGACAGTCTGATTGTAATTCCACATACAAATGCTGTGCAGATGAGAGAGAAGACAACTTTAACAAACTCTAAACACTGAATAATGGCCAGTCCCAATCCCCCCACTTCCCCTACTTTTCAGTCCTACCCCTAAATTTTGCGCATTCCCGTGAGGGTAGTGGTGTCCCAATTCCTCTTTTCACCTAGGGGTGGTGGACATATCGAGGGCGAGTGGTTATGAATCTAGCCCTTCAGAGCGAGGTTTTTCAGATGCACCCTAGATGACCAAGGGCTAGAAAATTTTCCCAGAATGCTTTTCGTCGTCATTTGCGGACTCAATCAAAAAAAAAACATGGCGGACATTTCTTATTTTTTAGTGAATAAAATCAATATTTTGAGTTAGTTTCTGCATAAAAATGCGTTTTGATTACATTTCTAGCGAGAAATATATATTTTACTTTCATAATATTCACTCAGTGAATGTATATAATCACTCGCTTGCTCGTTGTTGCAAAGTCTTTTTCAAACCTTGCCAGAATAAAGGCTGATTTATGGTTCCGCGTTACACCAACGCAGAGCATACGGCGTAGGGTACGCAGTGACGCGCACCGTACGCCATACCATACACCGTAGGCTCTGTTATTTGGATAAACTGAGCCCATGTTGGGGATCTTAACGGTTACTTTTACACCTGAAAAAATATTAAAACTTAATAAAGTGTCATATTAACAGCCCTACAGCTGAAATTAAAACAGCTTTTGGCTCTGGCTTCCTTATATGTTGTGACGTATGTGCAAACGTAACTACGTTTGCACAGTCGCTTACGTACCCGAACGTAAACCACGCAGTGACGTAGCAGCAAAATTTAGGGGTGGTGCTGAAAAGTAGGGGTATTTGGGACAGGGCCCTGGGAAGATTTCAAGTGCCCTAAAATCTGTGGCTTCTCTTTTTAGGGGTAGTGGTAGAAAGTAGGGGGTGTATTGGGATTGGCCCTTACTCTACCCCAGAGGTTTTCAACTGGTTTTGTCCCAGGGACCACCACCCAACCAGGGACAGGGGTTGCAAATTAGCTCTGGCTAGAAACCTGTATGTATGACATCTGTTTTGTATTTTTTATTAAATAATGTTTGATACATTTGTACCTCTTCAATAAACGTAATAATAATAATAATAATAACCAAGAAGCAACTCAGGGACCAACTGCTTTTGGGGATGTTTGTTTTATTTTGCACCTTGCTTTTAAATAAGAGTATGGGCCTATATAGGCTATTTATTTGCATCAGTGTCTATTTTTATTTGCACCTTTTGCTATAAAAAAAACAAAACAAAAAACAGTCAATGAAAAATGAACAATAGGAAGCCAAGAGGGCTTATAATATTACAAAGTTCACTCTCACTCATTTTTACATCATTTGGATGGGTAAATTATTCACAAAAATGAATAATAAATGGAAAATAAATTGAGTCTAAAGAATAAATATATATTTTTTAAATTATTATTGTTTTCCATTTACAATTTCACGGACCACCTGCAATACCGCCACGGACCACCAGAGGGCCGCGGACCACCGGTTGACAATCCCTGATCTAGCCGAGAACCCACATGTTTTAGAAATTACAGTATATTTCTGGAATGTTGACAAAAGTCTAATGTAGTTTGGTCTCAAGATAAATAAATGCATACATACAAAAAAAAAACAGGCTTAAAATATTTAAAACAAATCTTTTTGATTTTCGTTGTAAAATATGACAATTCAAAAAAAGTTATGAAGATGGATACATAGACTTAAATTAAGCTTAGTGTCTGGGTAAATGTGAATTTAGCAACTTTAGGTCCAGTTTCACAAAGGCTAGTTTATATTTCTGGAAATGACCAATCGGTATGATCTAGATGTTTTAGATGGGTATTGTACATTTAATTAACTTTATTAGTGTATGCATGTTATGCATGTCAGTGCCAATTTCAGATAAAAAATCATTTACGAAAGTACTATGATTTCATTAATTGCACTAAGGCAATGTCTTTCCAACTTTAAAGGAGACATATTGTCAAAAACAAAACAGAAAACATTTTTTTTCATCCCTTAAATTATATTTTTGGTATCTGGGTGGAGGACAAAGACATTCTTTCAAGATAACATAACCATGTCAGTGTATTTGAAGCTACTTTTTAACAAGTCTGACAAATATCCTTCAATGACTTGTTCAGATTTGCAGGGCACCGTGACTTCACAGATCCAGGTCAGCGAGAATCCAACCTTTCCAACCTTCATCTCCATCCAATTTCACAAAGGAGTGGAGTTAAGCAGTGAGAGGAAGAACCTCTCTGGAGAGGTTCAAAGTGAGCCAAGGAGGCCAAGAAAGCTGGCATGGCCATGCTTTTAAAATGTCAGTCTCTTTTGATTACTTTCAAGAAATCAAATAGGAAAAGGAAATAAACAGATGTGGAAGCAATGCCAGACTGAAGCAAGCAATGGAATATAAGACATTAAACTGCAGGAAACTGGGTGAAAAGCACTACAGCACTATTAAGATGATTAACAGGGCCCTCTCAATTGCTCATTTCAAACAAGTTATTACATAATTTACTTAATTGGATCCCATTTATTTATTTGTCAGTTGTAAAACTGTCAAGGTTTGTGTTGGGTAATTATGTGTGTAAAATCAAGAGAGGGCTCAAGCTCGTGGGGGGGTCAAAATTCTTAATGAATATTAGAAACTGTGAAACCAAAACACCTGTGGAACATTTTTTGCCATCCCTCCCATGAAACTGTGACAAACTCTAAATTATGATGTAGTCTATTACATTACAACATTAAAGAGGCCGTACCCAAGATTTAGTGATGAAGAAAATCTTGTCTGACACACATACGAGAAAATGCTATATGTCTTCTCTTGGGTTAGTGTCGAAACATTGCAACATAGTGGACCAAGCAGGCGGGGCGTATTTATAAATGCCTCCTAAGATGATGCAAAATTATAATCATTCTTATTCTGATGTTGTTTTTGCCACAGATTAATAAAAAAAAATAGCAATGCAAACTTGTGAAACCTTTCAGAACTGAAAGTCTATCTGGATTTTTTTCTTTTTTTTTCAAATGCATTATGGTGATGTACAGGACTGTCTCAGAAAATTAGAATATTGTGATAAAGTTCTTTATTTTCTTTAATGCAATTACAAAAACAAAAATGCCATACATTCTGGATTCATTACAAATCAACTGAAATATTGCAAGCCTTTTATTTAATATTGCTGATTATGGTTTACAGTTTAAGATTAAGATTCCCAGAATATTCAAATTTTTTGAGATAGGATATTTGAGTTTTCTTAAGCTGTAAGCCATGATCAGCAATTGTGTTTTAAATACTGCATTTATGTTCATTGACTTAGTTGGTACTGCAGGCTAGTTTTTGAGAGCTATTTCACTTAGACATATAAGAATTTTGTTGGGAATTTTTTAATCAAAAAATGTTACATTTAATCTTCTTTGATTACATTTTTAAAGAAATAAACATGGGTACTTTCAAATGGAATGAATCCTGGTGTGAAATTTGATGATTTGTGTTCGCTCGAATGCCACAGCTGAGGGAGAAATGGATTTCTTAGCATAATGATGGTTGCCTGTAGAAAAGGAACACGGGCGTTTGGCAGCTTTAGAAATACATTTATTTCTGTTTTGTTTGTGATGTCTCACACTCATACTGGTACAAAACTTAGAGACTTTCCTCTGTCTGTCATTACTGAACCAGAAGTTGCCATTTTGAGATAAATTTTCCAATTGGAATTTTGAGCTCATTATCACAGGGCGTGTGTGTGTGTGTGTGTGTGCGTGCGTGCGTGCGTGCGTGCGTGCGTGCGTGCGTGCGTGTGTGTGTGGTGGTGGTGGTGGTGGGGATATGTGTATTAGTGTGTATACTTTTCTGTGTTTGAGCAGAGATTAAACTGAGTATTTCTGTACTTATGCATTGTAAGAAATACCGTATTTTTGCAACCATTAGGCGCATATAAACGTCTTATTTATTTATTTTTTTTAATGTGCGGCGCGCCCAATGACGCAATGCGCCCATTGTATTATGGTAAAGGCTGATTTATGGTTCCACGTTACACCGACGCAGAGCCTACGGCGTTGGGCTGCATCGACTTACGTAATTGAGGCCACCATAAGAATTTAAAGTGGGAAGGGGGGCGCGTGAATTGCCCGGGATTGCCCGGCGGCGGCTCCGTGGGGGGACTCCTGGGGCGGACGGGGGGACTCGGCCTCGTTACCGAGAACGAGACGCTGCTCCCGGGGGAGCTGCGCCGCAGAGACGGGCCGGAATGCTGGAGGAACCACCGACCGAGCGGCAGCCAACGTGTCGGCGGGCTCCGTCGTTTACTGTTGAAGGATTGTAGATGCGTGGTGCGACATGTCTGCTGGGTTGGACTGTTGTTCGGGCTTTTGCAAAAGCCGGCATCATTTCCGAGGGGCCGCACGGCAGGAAAATGACTCGGCTGCTCAGCGCGGCCAGAGAGCTGTGGGCACAGCTGCAGTTCTCCCGGTCTCAGCGCGATCAGGCTTGGATGAATGCAGAAACGGAGGATGAAGATTTCGATGGGTTTGATTAATTTAATAACTTAAATAAAGTACAATCAAACTAAGTTTTGGTCCCGCTTTATTTTTAATTAATTTTTTTTCGCTCTATTTGTGTGTGTTGTGCGCGCGCGTGTGTGTTTTTGTAAGGCGGCGCTCCATGTGTGTGTTGACGGCGCCTTTTCGGTCGGTGCGCCGTATGTGTGTTTTAAATCCAAAAATGACACAAAAAAATGAGGGTGCGCCTTTTCACACGGCGCACCGAATGGTCGCGAAAAATACGGTATGTATTTATTTTGGTATCTTTGTATTCTGACCTGTATTGAAGCCATCTTGGTTATGATGAAAAAAGTAAATCCTCAAGCAAACTTTTGATGACAACAACAACAAAGCAAGTAATCAACATTACAAACAGTGTCCGTGTGGAGGCGGGGCTGTTGCGTTTTCTACAGTATATTAGCACACGTATTGAATAGACGAACATCATGGAGATTAATTACATAAGAATACCAGCTGCCTAAGTGCTGCTGCATCAGAGCCAAACGTAGATTTGTTTGGATCATTCATCATCATATGTTATTCATCACTGCCTTGAATAAATGCTTTTCATCTTAATTGTCGCACCACGGGAAGTTACTTTCTGACCGTTCTGCTGAACTTCCCTGCAGGAGACAACACCTGGCCAATTAAGTAAGCTGTTAAATCACAAATAACAAAAGCAGGCTTAGCACCTCCACAAGCACATACCTTCTCCTGCCCTGTCAATTAAGTGCTTTTAGGAACCTGACATTTTGCTGATTCTGCACTTCCTTTTACTGAATATTTGGTCTATTATCCGCTACAGGCTTCAGGATGATGAATATGTGTTTCTGTGGAAGCACAATGTTAGTCCACAGCATAAATACTGAAACACTAAAGCGCAAGAATCACAAGAAATGTGATAACTAGAGCATATGCAGCGTGTATTAAAGCATAATTAGTTGAAGATTGGAAGTCAAACTGTGGGGATAAAAGTGGGATAGGATCTAACCGTTAGTTGGTATTAAAAAGCAAAACCTCTGCATGGTGGATAAATGTTCCAGACAACAAACTGGTGTGTTTGCTAAGCCCCAGCTTCAGTGTTCGGTGCAAGAGGACTGTGGGGATTCGGTCGAGGGAGTAATTGGCCAAACAACAACTGAAAAATTGATCACAGGTGTTGTAATTAGGAGCAATATGGGACAATCAATTTTTATTACAATCTGCTGTACAGAGGTGGAGAAGTTACAGTGATCCCCCCGTGCTTGAAATGATTCTATAGGATTTTCACATAGTGAACTGAAGGACTCTGATTTTAATCACAGAGGACGAACAGAATGACTTTACAAATTCAGCTTCAAATACAATACTGAGAAGTGATGGTGAGACGAGAAGTACATAAACAGAGGTGGTAGTAACGAGTTACATTTACTCCGTTACATTTACTTGAGTAAGTTTTGGGAAATGTTGTACTTTTAGGAGTAGTTTTGAATCACTATACTTTTTACTTTTACTTGAGTAGATTTGTGAAGAAGAAACTGTTCCTCTTACTCCGCTATGTTTTGATTGTTTTTGTTTTTTCATTTTTATTTATTTTTATTTATATATATATATATATTTTTTTTTATTATGTTTGCATAATGTTATGTTCGCATGTGTTAGCTAGTCATATTTAAGGAGAGGGGGTGAGAGTTTATAAGTTTTACTTCTTCTCACTCCCTTTCGAATATGTACTTGTTATGTCTCATGTTAAGACGATTGTCTTATTTTCTTTCGTTTTTTATGATTCATATTCGAAATAAACTCTACTACTACTACTACTACTACTCCGCTACATTAGGCTACGTTGAGCTGTTACTTTTCTTTTATCCCTTTTATCCGCGTACGCGTCAATCTCATGACATCACTGGGTGATTCTTTGGGAAAAATGTTAGTTTTTGCATGTTTTGTCACATTTACACAGACTCAAACACACACAGAGTTTCTATGAGTTCATGTTTGTTCTAGTTCTGCCTGGTTAAAAAAGAAAAGTACAAAGGCTGGAAATTTTGTGCTACTTGTGCTTAATTTATTTTTTTATTCTGTTATTATTTTATTTATTTTATTATTTATTAAATTACTTGAATTTACTTTAAGATTATTTTAATTTAAGCTATTTTTTTATTTTTTATTAATTTTAATGTATTTTATTATTTTATTGATTTAATTTGCCTGAAGATGATTATTTTGTACTTTTGTCTGTTTGAATGGGTGTGTTAAAAAAATAAATCAGACGTTACTCAACAGTTACTCAGTACTTGAGTAGTTTTTTCACCAAGTACTTTTTTACTTTTACTCAAGTAATTATTTGGATGACTACTTTTTACTTCTACTTGAGTCATATTATTCTGAAGGAACAGTACTTTTACTTGAGTACAATTTTTGGCTACTCTACCCACCTCTGAACATAAATGTAAGCAATGTTTTGCATGTTGCTCAATGAAGCAAATGGAATATGTATGTGTGTGTATATATATATATATATATATATATATATATATATATATATATATATACATGTATATATAACATCCAGGAGTAACTGGTTAGTAACTGGTTAGACCTCAGCGCTCTACCTGGAGTGTGGGGCATCAAAGTTAGACCAAATAGGGTGGTGCTCTGCCTTTGTCGCCATTATTAACAAGCAGCAACATTTCAAAAGGGATCCTGAAATGGCCAGGCAGCCAGTGCAAAGAGGCGAGTACAGGTTAATGTGATCATCTGGGTTTTTTTGTCTCCAGTCAAAGAAAGAACAAAACTCACCAAGATGGTTCACCCAGTCCTGTTCATGAATAACAAGAGGACCGTTTGGCCTACTACTTTTGTCTAATTCATTCACTGTAAAAGATGGATGTGTTGTGCCACAAGGTAGATGCTGTTCGGTTATCAAAAGTTATTAATAATTATCCTTTAACAATTATTAATAATTAATAAAGTAGATTACTTATCAAATTGAATTCAAAATGACTTACTGTAATCAAAACGGGGCACCACCTGGATTTTAACCAGGAAAATGATAACTAGGGTTAGTAGGAGAAAAGTAAAATAACAGACACTCTTAAATAATTTCTCACTACCAGAAACCCAAGACCTTCTGATCTTTCCCACACAGAAATGCACCACTGTGAATTTTTTTTTTTTTTTTTTTTTTTACCTTGTCTGCACACATATTAATGATTGATACCATATAGGTAAAAACCAAAGGCATATATATGTGCATTATTGCTATATTTAATATATATACATATATACGCCTACATACGCATACACATACATACATAAATATATACATACATGCAGCCATTGGGAAGTATAATCCAGAAACACGGCATACACTTTCATTGTTATGCTGATGATAGGCAGCTCTATTTGTCTATGAAGCCGGATGAAACAGTACCGTTAGTTAAACTTCAGGCATGTCTTAGGGACATCAAGGACTGGATGTCCAGAAACTTCTTGCTTCTAAATTCAGATAAAACAGAGGGTATCATTCTTGGTCCAGAGCATCTTAGGAAGGGATTAGATGGTGTTGCGATGGCTTCCAGTGCAACTGTGAGAAACCTTGGTGTTATTTTCGATCAGGATTTGTCGTTTAAACCATATGTTAATCAGGCTTGTAAAATAGCCTTTTTCCATCTCCGTAATATAGCAAAGATTAGGAAAATCCTCTCGCAGAGTGATGCAGAAAAACTAGTTCATGTGTTTGTATCTTCTAGACTAGATTACTGTAATGTGTTGTTAGCAGGATGTCCAAGTAATTTGCTGAATAGGCTCCAGCTGATCCAGAATGCAGCAGCACGAGTGCTGACAGGAATCAGCAGGAGAGACCACGTCTCTCCAGTGTTAGCGTCGCTCCATTGGTTACCCGTAAAATTCAGAATCCAATTTAAAATTTTATTACTTGCGTATAAAGCCCAAAACGGCTTAGCTCCGCATTATTTGCAAGACCTGATAGTGCCTTATGTTCCTGTCAGAGCTCTCCGTTCTCAGAGTGCAGGTTTACTCGTAGTTCCTAGAGTATCCAAATGTAAATTTGGAGGGCGGGCGTTCTGCTATCAGGCACCACTACTATGGAACCAACTTCCAATCTGGGTTAAGGAGGCTGACACCACCTCCACCTTTAAAACTAAACTTAAAACCTTTCTGTTTAGTAAAGCCTATAGTTAGTGTTTAGTAAACCTCTAGCTGGTGTTGGTAAATCTCTAGGTAGTTTAAACTTTAGTGTGTCAGAGTCGCTCCTGTAGTTTCTTGTGCTGGCCCCCCCTTCTCCTCCCTTTTCTCTCTTTTGTCCATGTTGCAGCATCCTTTGCCGGACACCGGAACCTGCAGCGTGGGAGTGAGGGGGGCAGGGTAACAGCCCGGGCAGGCGGGGGAGAAGGTTTGTCCGTCAAGACTCCTCTCCTTGGCCCTGCCCCTTTTCAACCCTTCCCCGACCCTGCACCCCAACCTGGGACTTGATGATTGGGCCGGAGCTTCGGGAGCTGCGTGCTGGCCTGCGGTCCCCACCCCTGGTCATCTCGTTGCTGCTTCCACCTGCCTGCTGTGCTGTTGCCGTCCCTGACCCACCAGTCTGGCCCTCGGCAGGAGGGTCCCCCCTTATGAGCCTGGTCCTGCTCAAGGTTTCTTCCCTCCTAAAGGGGAGTTTTTCCTTGCCACTGTTTGGCTTAAGGTTTTTCTCCCACTAGGGGAGTTTTTACCTGCCATTGTTTATGTAATAACTGCTCGGGGGTCATGTTCTGGGTATGGGTCTCTGGAAAGCGTCTAGAGACAACTCTGTTGTATTAGACGCTATATAAATAAAATTGAATTGAATTGAATTGAACATACAAACCCAGTGATTTTTTTTTCTTTTTTTTTGGGGGGGGGACATCCACTGCCAATCCAGGAAGCAGAAACACACGGAGGCCTCACGTCAAGCACTGGAAATCTGCAACAAAAACCACAAACAAAACACAAAACCAACAAAACCAACACGGAGCCGACCAAAACACAAGCAGCAATCAACCCAAATCACAGTCTGAGCTAAGCTACCGCTAACTAACCCCAAAAACTACAGAGCAAGCATGCAGGTGAACAAGCCAATGTGTATGTCTATGTGTGTGTGTGTGCGTGTATGTATATGATCATCTTGTATGTACAGTATATGATCACCACTGTGAAACTAAACTTCACACGTGCGCTCTGGTCATTCAATCGGGAAATTTGGAAGGGCTTTGTTTTCTGTTGTAGAGGACACGATCCAGCAATGTGGATGCAGCAGTAGACAAATAAGAAGATAAACCAAAACACTTAAGTTAATAAACACAACTATGACGGGATCAGCAGTCCAGCTCACAGCGTAAACTAACTTTTAAAGTGTGTTACTAAGTTTTCTCTGCCCAGACACCAAAAACAGCCTCTTACGTGGGTCTTTGCAGTTGAATAAAAAAGGGTGGTTTGGTCTGGCCGGTCAGTGTCCCTTGGGGAACAGCTGGGTGGTTACGCTCAGCAGGGGATCCTGATAAAGCGGCCCACTCCCTCCTGTTATCCGTGCTGCGGATGAGGGGACAGCAGCTGGGCACAGCAACTTGGCTTCCTTCAACTTCGGAGGGAAGCCAAGCGTTTACGTCGAGGCAATGCAGAGTCCCGGTTCGGCTTTCTGGGCCCTTAGCTGGTCCTTCTGGTGCAACAGCAGAGACCTGTAGGTGAGAGCAAAAGCAGAAAAGAGAGACCAGAGAGAGGGGGGCCTTCTCTTTTATAGCTGCGCCCAGGAAGTCCATGCTCCTTCCTGCAGCTTGAGGTCCTTGTCCAATCGTCCCTTATCACCAAGGGGCCACATATGCAAATCCTGGCTGGGCTTCGTATCCAGGGGTTCTTCCGTTGCTCCAAGCCGTGTGGCCACGGTGTCGTAAACTTTAGTCCTTATACTTTAGTCATTATATATATATATATATATATATATATATATATATATATATATATATATATATATATATATATATATATATATATATATATATATATATATATATATATTCAAGCACTACAATATCTTTCCCATTTTTTTTGTTTTCTTTTTAAATGTCCCAATTCAATTTTATTCATATTAGAGGGGGGAACTGTGATGCAAGTTTAGAATATGCTGTGTTTGCTAGTTAATCCAGGTTTTCTCATCAGTGTAACTGTAAAAGAGGATGTTTGATAATGAAGATGAAGGAAGGTTTAGAAAAATATAAATATTACAGTGAAAAACAAAGTAGGTACATTAAAAACAAGTTCAGATAATTCATACTGTACGTAATGCAGAAATATTTTACAATCAAAGACCTGCTCTGACAATACATATGCTTCCCATTAGAATAAGAAAATGAATTCCAAGTTTAGAAATGTTTTTTTCTCTTTAATTAAACATAATGATAAACACAAGAATAAAAGGTCTTAAAGGCATCTCCTTCTGAACACAGTTTTTCAGTACAGTTTTTTGAAGGGACCCCCATATTTTTTATGCAATGTGAACTAAAAAAAAACTAAAAACGCATCACTGTCTCAATGCATTTTTGTTAATGTCATATCTAGGGATGGGAATTGATAAGATTTTTACGATTCCAATTCCATCTTCCATTTAACAATTCGGTTGTTCTCGATTCCTTTATTGATTCTCATTTCGAAATGGCGCTTATATAATAGGCAACATTTTTAGGATCAAATCAAGTACCAATCATATCTGCTATAACAAGTGCTTGATTTGATCCTAAAGAAATTGTATTTAATTTGAAATGTCAACTTCAGTCTTAACATTTCACTGTCATCCTCAAAATGTATTGCAAATGCTACATAATGTTTTATCTCAACTGATAACTGATAATCTATATGATTACATATGAATATGGAAGAGTACACCACATATGTGCTCACTTACATCAATTTCTGTGTCGACAACGTCACTGTTGAGAAACGTCTCCAGGTATATTCCAGTCAGAAACCCTGGATGACTAAAGAGGTCAAGGTACTGCTGAGGCAATGTGATGTCCCTTTCAGGTCTGGGGATAAGGTACGGTACAACGCAGTCAGAGCTGACCTGAACAAAGGCATGAGAGAGGCCAAGACAGCGTACAAGAGTAGGCTGGGGACCACTTCTGCAACAACGACATGCGCCAGGTGTGGTAGGGACTCAAGCACCTCCCCCACTTCAAGTCAAGCAGTATCACGATGGCTGAGAGCAACGCTGCACTAGCCGAGGAGCTGAACTACTTCCTTGCACCTTTCGCGGTGGAAAGAACAGATATAGCTCAACGGCAGCAGCACCAGCCTCACGGTGCAGGAGCATGAGGTAAGGTGCACACTAATGGCCCTTTTCCACTAGTACCTACTCAGCGCGCTTCTACCCGCCACTTCCCCGTCTTGCGCTTTTCCACTACGGGCCGAGGCGGGTGGAGCCGTGCCAAGCAAATACTACTGTACCGAGGCTGCCGAGGGTCTGAGCATGCTGAGTCGGTCCTGTATCTGACGTCATCACTCTACACGCCACTGATTGGTCGGGGGGCGGGGTCGTCAGACGTTTGAATCAGTCAGCGCGAGAGCAACTTGCGACTCGCTGCGATTTTATTATACAGCGCAAACGTCTGTTTGGTGATCCAACTCTCAGGTGCAGATGTTCATAAACCTGGTGGCTGAGGAGAGAATTAAAAAAGGGATGTAGACGGGTGATAAGGAATCAGATCTACGAGGAGCTGTGTTTTACTCTCAGCCGCTCGCGGCTCCAGCTGATTTCTCATCTGCGCCGACACAAACAAAGGGGTTGCGCAATCAAGTACGTCACAGCAGCTTCACCCCAACCCCCCCACTTCTCACCTGGCTGTGGAAAAACAAACGAGGACAAAGCGCGTGGAGCCGGGATGAGGCGTGACGAGCCGTCCCGAGGCGAGTCGGGCTGAGTAGGTACTAGTGGAAAAGCCCCATAA
Organism: Cololabis saira; assembly: GCF_033807715.1. Lineage (NCBI taxonomy): Eukaryota > Metazoa > Chordata > Actinopteri > Beloniformes > Belonidae > Cololabis > Cololabis saira. The sequence continues at coordinate 3,748,478 of NC_084598.1, forward strand.
GAACAGTGAACCTCACAAAGGCCACTGGAACAGACAGATTGACCGGGTGAGTCCTAGAGAGAACACAGATCAACTGGCCAGGGTCTTCACCAAGATTTTCAATGAGTCAATGTCCCACTGCCAAAAAAAACCCCATCAGGAGTCTAAACAACTACAGACCAGTTGTTCTGACACCTGTGGTCATGAAGTGTTTTGAGGAACTTAACCAACGCCACATCATGTCCTGCCTCCCACCCACATTTGACCCACTTCAGTTTGTATATAGAACTAAAAGATTGACAGAGAGGACACCGTCCGTACAGCACTCCACACTACCATCTCCCAACGGGAACAGCAGGGGCGCTATGCCAGGCTGCTCTTTGTTAATATTAGCTCTGCTTTCAATACTCCACTCCCAGATGGACTGACAGCAAAGCTATTAGACATTGGAGTTCCAGCCAACACCTGCTGCAGGATCAGAGACTTCCTCTCTGACTGCGTACAGAAAGTCAGAGTTGGTCTCCATCTCTCCACAGCCGTCAGTCTCAACATGTGTTGTGTTCCGAGTCCTCTGCTCTACACTCTGTACACCTATGATTGCATCAGCACCCACCCAGGCAACATCATACTTACATTTGCAGATGACACCACCGTAGTGGGACTCATCTCCGGAGGCAACAAGATAGCTTCCAGAGACGGGGTCCAGATGCTGGCGGGGTGGTGTGCACGCAACAACTTGGTCCTCAACATCTCCAAGACAATGAGGCGATTATGGACTTCAATTTTTTTTTTTTCAATTCAATTCAATTTTATTTGTATAGCGTCTAATACAACAGATGTTGTCTCTAGATGCTTTCCAGAGACCCACAACATGACCCCCCGAGCACTTAATTACATAAACAATGGCAGGTAAAAACTCCCCTAGTGGGAGAAAAGTCTTAAGCCAAGCAGTGGTAAGGAAAAACTCCCCTTTAGGAGGGAAGAAACCTGGACCAGGACCTGAATCATAAGGGGGAACCTCCTGCCGAAGGCCAGACTGGGGGAGTCGGGGACGTCAGCAGCACACACCAGGCATGTGGAAGCAGCAACGGGATGCCCTTAGGGGGGTGGGAGACCGCAGGCAGGTGGAAGCAGCAGCGGGATGACCAGAGGGGCGTGGGGGACTGTAGGCAGGTGGGAGCAGCAGCGGGATGACCAGAGGGGGGTGGGGGACTGTAGGCAGGTGGGAGCAGCAGCGGGATGACCAGAGGGGGGTTGGGGACCGTAGGCAGGTGGAAGCAGCAGCGGGATGACCAGAGGGGGGTGGGGGACCGTAGGCAGGTGGAAGCAGCAGCGGGATGATCAGAGGGGGGTGGGGGACCGTAGGCAGGTGGAAGCAGCAGCGGGATGAACAGAGGGGGGAGGGGCACAGGCAGGTGGAAGCAGCAACAAGATCACCGGGGGGGGGGGGGGGGGATTTCAAGAGACTTCAAGGAGGAAAAGACCAATTTGCAGCGCAAATCTGCATAAATGGAGAGTGTGTGGAGAGGGTTCCCAGCTTCAAGTTCCTGGGTGTGCACATGGACGCAAACCTCAATTGGAGCTCTAACACCTTGGTGGTTGTGGAGAGGACCCAACAGCAGCTTCACTTTCTGAGGATGCTCAGGAGGATCAACTTGAGGAGGCAGCTGCTGACTGTCTTCTACTGCTGCTCCACTGAGAGCATGCTGATGCACTGCATCTCCGTGTAGTTCTCTAGGTGCACCATGGTACGCAAAAAGGCACCACAGAGGGTTATTAACATCACCCAGAAGATCATTGGCCGCCCTCTAGCCTCCTTCAAGGACCTCTACAGCACCTCCTGTCTCAGGAGGGCACGTAGCATTCTGAGACATAGCACACACTCAGGACTCCAGGTGTTTCAGCGGCTGCCCTCTGGCAGACGTTTCAGTGTTAAAAACACGGACAAACAAACTGAGAGACAGTTTTTACAATAGCGCCATAAATGGTCTGTTAAATGCAAATATGTGACTCTATAATGTGTCATTTCAGACGGGCCATATTTTTATAACATGCCGTATCTCTGCCATTTCTCTGTTTATAATTTTGTCTGTCGTTCCTGGATGTGTAAATAGTGCTTCTTTTTTTTAAGATTTTTTGTGGCTCTAGTAGCACTTTATTCAAGTTGCAGACAGGAAGGGGGTAGAGAGAGAGAATGGGGATGACATGCAGCAAAGGTGCGCAGGCCAGGATTTAAACCTGCGACCGCTGCAGGAGGACAGTTGCCTCAGTATATGAGCTGCGTGCTTAACCCACTGTGCCACCGAGCCGCTCCAGTGTTTCTTTTTCAACTGCATAATTTATTTAGTAATTTATTGTTTCACTTGACATGTTTGCACTGAGGGGAGAACTGTGCCCTGATTCCATTGTCCTTGTGTACACTGTATGACAATGTGCAATGACACTAAAGAGTCATATCTTCGAGTCGGAGAGTCGGATCTTCATGTCATTAGTGATTACTGTTGCTAGTTCTTCATCAAACCTTTAAACATTAGATTTGAAACCTTGTTTTTGTATCTTTTTTCAGTGTATTCACAATTGAGGATTCAGAAAGACTAAAAGTAAATCTTGCATTATAGGCTGCCTGTAACATAACTTTTTGGATTAAAAACCAAAGCAGGCATAATTAGTTTTGCTTTAACGATAGTAAGCCTTGTGAGAATTATTCAAGAGAACATTGCTGCACAACATTTAACTCGTACTCATAAAAGAAAGCACATCACCCCTGTCCTCGATTCACTCCACTGGCTGCCTATGTCTTATATAATTCATTTTAAAACTCTTATGTTTGTTTTTAAGTGTTGCCCCGCCTTACCTCACTGAGCTACTTCACCTTCTTGGCCCCTCCGGTCGACTGACATGCTACTCCTGCAGGTACTAATGTCTAGGAAGAAGCTCAGAGGGGACATGGAATGCTTTTACATGCAGTCAACAACCCTTTTAAAACCCATTCATAAATGCAATGAAGGATATGAACATTTCTGCATTTGTAGACGGTAGAAAGTACCGGGATAGCGAGATTTACAAGAAGGTGAGAGAAAAGTTGCGCGAAGCACCATTTGTTTTGAATTTGGATACAGGAAGAAGAAACGGAAATGACGGTAATTGCGTCATGATGTTCTCCGTGCGTCGCTGTTTTAATCGAGATATCCCAAATGATTAATTACCATGTAAACAGGGATAACCCTGTTTGCTCACGCATGTAAACGGAATATTCCGAATGTTTCAGTAACCGGAATATTAGCAATAACCCGAATTTTGACTGCATGTAAACGTAGTCATGGTCTTCTCTATAGGTGTTCCCCTAATCCTCTAGGGTGGCCCCTTCACTGTCCACTTTTAAAACCCTATAGTCTCTTAGTATTGAGTTATGTGCAACACTTTGTTTGCTGTAGTTGTTTTAAGGTGCTTTATGAATAAAGTTGGTATGCTATGCTATGGTTTGGAATGGTATTGTAAGGTAAGAGGAAATGCTTAGCTTTATTGCCATTTAACTAGTTAGATAACATGCTCTATGAAGCATATTCCTCAGTAGCTGAGGTGCTGCTTTAATGAGCTAAACATATTCATGTTGTAAACTATAACAATCTCAATCAGGGTCTTTAAATTGTTTTTACTTTATATGAAGACTCAAATGTAAAATGCAAATCAATTTTACTAAATATTCACTTAACGCAATGATCAACTTTATATCAGGGCACATTTCTCTTTCATTTAATACAAAAAAGTCAACAGATTCCATAATTTATTTTTGAAAAAATGCTTATTCTACACTGGATTTTGTTGTTTTTGTGCTGTCCGATTTGCTAAATGTCAGGTTTTGCTCTTCAGATTAACATTAAAATAATTTTTTTTGTATTTAATTTCCATAATTATTTGTTCAGAGGGCAGCACGGTGGCTTAGTGGTTAGCACTGTTGCCTCACAGCAAGAAGGTTCCCGGTTCGACTCCCAGGCCCGGCAGGGTCTTTCTGTGTGGAGTTTGCATGTTCTCCCCGTGCTTGCGTGGGTTTCCTCCGGGTACTCCGGCTTCCTCCCAAAGTCCAAAAACATGCATATTAGGTTAATTGGTGATTCTAAATTGCCCGTAGGCGTGAGTGTGATTGTGAGCATGGTTTGTGTGTTTATATGTGGCCCTGTGATGGACTGGTGACCTGTCCAGGGTGTAACCCCTGCCTCTCACCTGAAATGAGCTGGGATAGGCTCCAGCAGACCCCTGTGACCCTGCAAAGGATAAAGCGGGTATAGATAATGGATGGATGGATGGATTTGTTCAGAATAACCATTACAATATGAGAAAGTTGTTTTAAAAACTATTTGGGTCATGTATGTACATTAAATCATCCACTTTGTGTGTGTCCGAGAAATCTCTGTCAACTGTGTTACCCATTGAAAAAAACCATATAAATCAGCAATGGTTTGCTCCAAAGTCACATGTCCAAAATTATATCACTTCCTTCAGGGAGGGAGATTTGAAGCCAGTGTGGTAAATTTCTACTCCTCCTCTTCAATATTTCATCAATATTATTGTGTGCACATAGAGTGGGTTAATTGATCGTCAACTGTGTTATCAACATGTTCTTGTTTTACATGTTATTTTTACAAAAATACAGAGAAACTGTATAAAAACATAAGTTGATCAAGGCCATGTAGTGACAGGTCCAAGGTCTGCAGTTAGCACAAAATGCACTAAAATGGCTGAAATGTCAACTGTGTTACCTGTCAACTGTGTTACCCACCTGTGTTACCCAACTGTAACACAGTTGACAGGGATTAACACGGTTGACAATGTTGGCAGTTTATTGTCATAGTTTATGCTTAAAAACATTCATGAACTATTGTTATAACACAGACATTACATAGTAATTACATATGAGTTGCCTAATTACATAGAAATAACATGGGAATTTCCTAGAACACTTAACTGATCTAAACACTATATATCACAATGATTTCATGGAGTATGTATGATTTTGATATGATTCAGTGGTTTGAAATGATCCTTACATAATATTAAACAGTGATTTGTGTTTTAGGGAAATGGGTTTATCTGCTGCTGAGAAGCAGCGCCAGTACAGGGCTCGGCGTAATGCTGATCCTGAGAGAAGGGCTGGATATTTACAGAAACACAGAGAGACGTGGCATGAGAACAAAAAGCTAGGGAAGGTGAAGCCAGTGAAAGATCTAAGTGAAAGGGAGAAGAGAAGGAAATGAGCATATTGGAGAAGAGCCCAACGCCAGAGCAGAGAGAGAGCGAAAGTGATGGAGAACCAGGTTACTCCACCCCAGAGTCCTGAAGTTGATCCAGAGCCTCAGATGTCAAGGTAGAAATTTATTGAACAGAAAATAGGATTAACAATAGCTTTTATTATGAAATGATGATGAAAAGACTAGAGTGATAGCTTGTCATCCTTTCTCTGTTCAGTAAGCATAGAACACATTATCAATTTAGTAATAATTTGTGTATTATTTCAGACTGAGCAGTGCTGGAAGGAAGAAAGTCAAGAGAAGGGAGTCCAAGTTATACAGGGAGATTCAGGGTCTGAAGGACTCACTCAAACAACAGAAAAGAAAAACCCACAAATATAGAAAAAGATGTGCAACCTAGATCAAAAACCGGGCGCCTGTTAGGAAGGATTCCTGTGTCTAGAGAAGTACACAAAACTTTAGTTTTCCATCATGCCACTTAAATTTGTTTCATTAAAATGTTTTTATCATAAAGAAAGGTTTATCTTGTCCTCCTAATGCGTCCTGTCAACTGTGTTACTTTGCCTGTCAACTGTGTTATGAATGGTTTTTGTGTCATATTTCTTTTAAATATTGACTAAACTGTAACAAAAAAGATGGGGGATATCTGTAGAGAGGGAGGTCTTACATAAGATTGGTGAATAACTCTAAATTCAGTGTAATATGCATTTATTTTGAAAAAAATTATGAATCCCTTCTGATGACATCCCATAGAATGTCCATTATGAAGCTCAAAATTCATATTTTCAAATCAGTTAGACAGGCAAGCTTAAAACCCCTGGTGAATAGAATCAAAACCTTTCAAACAAATGTATTATCCAATGTGTAGTACCTAGTTCTTGTTGTATATGACACAACATTTGTCCGTAACACGGTTGACAAAATAATGAGTCCAATGTTTATTTTCATTAAAATATTTAATATGTAATTAGAGTTTAAGCTTGGCAATTAATGAATTTAGCACATTTAGGGGGTATATTATGGAAACAACTAGATTATTTATCAAAAAAGAAAACTGATTTTGTCACTTTTGGTTGATATGAAATGTACCCCTAATTATAGAATGACTCTACTATGTATCTCTAAGCACACATTAGTTCTGTCTTTTTAAAGACAAATACATTTTTTATGGAGAGATCTGTGCATGTTGCACGGAACAACAACTGGAGAGCATCTTGGCGGCTCTATGGTCGGAAATCCAGACTCTTTATGCCCGCGGCTGACAATCAAAAGCAGAGCAACTTCCTCACTAAGACCTGAGCCAGCTAACTGGCCGCTGCACGTAAATACTGCTCGATCCGTCTCGCTCCCATGTCCGTGTGAGTTGGATATTTGTTGTTATCCTATTGCGTTTTCTCGGATGAACCACACAGGTGCCATACAAGGTAATAGCCTACTGATATTAATTCTTGTAAGGGTTCGACCGTACCGAGCATTAAGCGGAAATGTTTTGTTTTTATCCTTCTTCTGCTGGCTGGTATTCACCCAAATCCTGGTCCTCCAGTTACATGTAGCACACCATCTGATTTTAAAAATATTCCTGTTTTTTCTTATATCATACATGTTCGTCTGCTTTCTAACATGAAAATGGATATGCTAAAAATGTTGGGTTGAGTCGACCGGTGCAGATGTAGTTGTCATCTCCTGGTTTTCACAAAGTTTTGGACAAAGACGTATTCATTGAGGATTTCAATATTTTCCACTCTGATCTCCCTAAAAAGGCAGGTGGCGTAGCGATCTACAGACAAACAGTTTGAATTCTTAGCTCTAAGTATTGTCTTGTCTGGTGGTCAAAACCAAACTCTTGTTGGTTGCTATAGGCCTCCTTCTGCTAATGCAGAGGCATTATCCTCTTTAATGCAGCTGATACTGTAGCTCAAGGAAATCATTCTGGTAGGAGATTTTAATTGGGACTGGCTTTTAAAAGTATCTGATCTTTTTAAGGCCCAGTGTTTGGCTCTTGGCCTCATTCAAATTATTGAAAGCCCCACTCGTCTTAACCCCAAATGCCTAAGCAAATCTTCTCTTATCGATCTTTTAATAATCAACATACCACATAAATATTCTGCCACAGCAGTTTTTGCTAATGATTTGAGTGATCATTGTGTGATTGGTGCAGTTAGAGATATTAAAATCCCTCACACTAAGCCTCGTATTGTTCCTAAAAGAAGTCTTAAGCACTTTGTCGAACAAGTTTTCCTTCATGATTTCTCCCATTTTAACTGGTACCATACTTTATTAATTGATTTAAATCTTGCTTGGGACTATTTTCATGACGTTTTAGCTATTTCATGGACAAACATGCTCCTCTTCGTCAGTTCAGGGTGAAGGGACAAGAGAGACCCTAGTTCACTGCTGGAATGACTAATCTTCTACATAAGAGAAATCAGTTCTGGGCCAATGCAAGGAAGTCGGGCCTTGCGGCTAATTGGCTACTTTTTCGCCAAGCTCGGAATAGTTGCACTACCGCTATTAGGGAAGCTAAACATGAGTATTACCTATTGCAGACCACCGACAACTTAAAAGAATCTAGAAAATTCGGGTATACCATAAAATCTGTCTCAGCCAAAACTTAATCTTCAGAGCTGTAAATGGTGTGCCGCAAGGTTCCGTCTTAGGACCCACTCTTTTCTTAATTCATTTGAATGGGGTAGGCCCACTAGCGGAGCAGGGGGAGCAGGGGGGGCAGAGGGGGCGGACGCCCCGGGCCCACTGCTACGTGGGGACCCACGCCGAAGAGGGAAAAAAAAAAAAAAGTGCGCGCTCATAAAGATAAAGTTGTGTGTCTGCCTGTCATGCACGGGTATGCGTGCGCATGTTGTCTGTTTACTTTTAGCCGGTTGTCGCATCCAAATTGTAGCATTAAAGCAAGTTTGCAAAAATGGGTAAGCACAAGTCGGGAGCACAAAAACTCAACCCTCTAACTCAACCCTCCCTTCAGTCTAATCAATCATATGTTGATTTAAAACTTAAAAGAACAGTACCCAACTGATCCATTCCTTTTCAAGGAGAAGCCTCTCACACCTGAGCTGATCAGAGCTCTGATGGAGCACGGCCCCTGCCAGCCAGGGCTTAAGGACAGCCACACATTCCCGTTTGATGAGGATAAAAGACGCTTCAATCCAGTGTGGTATAAGCGCACCATTGGTCAGACATGCACAGTGGACAGGCAGTGGTTGATTTATTCACCAAAATGCAATCGCCTCTTTTGCGGGTTTTTTTGCTGGCTGTTTGGAGGTAAAATGACAGACCAGGAAGACAGTGGTCAGACCCTACAAAATGAGAAATCGAGTGGTCATAAACAGGCAGAAAAAAACATATTTGATGACTAAGTTTTGCATCAGTCAGGACAGCACAGTTGTTGCTGAATTACTCAAAGCTGAGAGGGAGCAGGTTGAGAAAAACCAGAAAATCTTACTGAGACTAATTGACAGCACCCTGTTATTAGCTCGCCAGGGTTTGGCATTTCGGGGCCACAGGGAGAACGCAGGACTAGGTGCTCCTTCTTCTAACGAGGGAAATTTCCTGGAGCTACTGAAGCTGCTGGCCCGGTATGATGCTCTCCTGGAAGAGCAGGAGGGCGTGTTTCATATCTGAGCCACCAGTCACAAAATGAGTTAATTGCAGCGCCTGCCAGCGAGCACATCAGCCACATGGTATCAGAGGTTAAAGCAGCAAAATGTTATTCTGTTATTGTTGACTCCACCATCGACATAACGCAAATCGATCAGTTCTCTCAGATACGTAAGTGAAGATGGCAAGTATCGAGCGCTTCATTCAGTTTGATGAACTTCTAAATAGCAACGATGATACATCTTATGATCTGCTCGTGAATTCACTGAGTGCATTAGGACTGGATGTAAAACTCATCAGGGGGCAGGCGTATGATGGAGCAAGAACTATGTCTGGTCACGTATCAGGGCTGCAGGGTCAAACAGTGCTCTCAAAAAGCATTTTATGTGCACTGCTGTGCACACAATTTAAATCTCATCCTCTTGGATGCAGCATGTTCCTCGTGCAGCGCAACACTGTTTTTTGGCATCCCTCTACTGTTTCCTCACTTCCAGCCTCCCACGATTTAAGATACTGGAGGAAGAACAGGCCAACCTGCAACTAGAGGAAACAATACTAACATTAAAAAATGTATCTAATACAAGATGGGCATCCAGGAAGCACGCCACCGAAGCGGTAATGCGCAGTTTACCTGCTATTATTGCGGCCTTAGAAAGGATTAAAGAACATAACCACACTTCACCAAAGAGCCTCTGAAGCAGATGGACTCCTTCACAAGATAAGCACATTTGAATTCAATGTTATGCTGTGCTTTTGGAACACGATACTGGGGAAGACATGTACATTGTCCAACTACCTCCAAAAAGAATCTCTAGACATTAACACAGTTGTTCAGCTGATTGACAGTCGTATGGGACGGTTCACGGAAATGCGCACAGATGTGTCATTTGAAGAAACGCTTAAAACGGGCACTGACATGGCCATGAGGTGCAACTCTTCCACAGAGTTCAGAGACATCAGAGGCCGCAGATGTAAACGTTTCCATGACGATATGACAGAAGATGAGGTGATCCAGGATCCAAAAACGCGCTTCAAAGTGGAATATTATTTCCATGTCCTAGACATCCTTGTACAGCAGATTGAGAAACGCTTCATAGATTTTTGCCAAATGGCTAAACTGTTTTTCATTTTGAACCCAAAAAACTTCAGCACAGAAGACGCAGCCATAAAAATCCAGGATCCAGCCGACTTCTATGCTGGAGACGTGTCCACAGCTGAGCGTGTCTTAGATGAATTCAACTCTTTCCGTACTGTGTGCTGCGACATTGATATCAGGCTGAAGACGACAGATGGTGTTCTGCCATTCCTGATCAGCAGTGACATGGAAAGGGCTTTCCCCAACGTCACCATTGTACAGGATTTACCAGACTTTACCAGTCACCAGTGCAAATGCCGAACTGAGTTTCAGCAGGCTGAAGTTAATTAAAAACTATCTCCGGGCAGCATGGATGAGGCCAGGCTATCAAACCTCACCTTGCTCTCAATCGAGAGGGACATTGCCATTGATAAGAGCAAGGTGATTGAAAGGTTTGCTGCATTGAAGAACCGGCTGATGGTGCTATGATGAGGCCACACACATACTGTAAATAGTTCGGATTTGCAAAAGTCTTAAAATTAAAGTTACGGGAGGGGTGCAGGCAGGCGGAAGCAGCAACAGGATGATCGGGGGGGGGGCGTCAGCAGCACACAGCAGACATCCACGTAGGGAGGTGGAAGCAGCAATGGAATGACCGGGGATGGGGGGGACCGGGACCGCAGGCCAGAATGATCATTAGTAAGCTGTCATAATATTATTTCTGATAACATTGTCATAATGCTGAATATATGGCCTTTCCTATATTGTTTGTTGCTGTTTGACCGCCGCGTCTGCTCGGCCATTGTGTTAAATACATGTCGTCGCACATTGTAAACTGTTGTCGTGTAGGTTGAACACATGAGTCTGAATTGGGCTAATCGGCTGTATTGAATCCGACATCACTAGATGTAATTTGATTTTTATCTCCAGTTTGATACCTATATCTTAAAGTCTGCGTTACTGACAAAATCCATGGTGCTGAAACCTCATTTGAATCGCCTCCGTGCTGTGATTGTGTGTCAGAGGGGCTGATCTGTGGCATTTTTTTTTTTAGCAATTATGTTTTAACAAGGATGTTTAGGCCACAAGGGCCCATCAAGAATGCTTCGCCCCCCCTGGGCTGGGACCCCTGCTCCGCCCCTGGGTAGGCCAAAACATAAATGCATCTGTACATCTTTATGCTGATGATACTGTTGTCTATGGTTGCGCATCTTCTGTCGCCCAGGTGTTCAAAGATCTGCAGTCTGCTTTTGACACCATTCAGGCACGACTGTCTCATCTCAGGCTAGTTCTAAATGCAGGTAAAACTAAGTCTATGTTCTTTTCAAATAAAGACAAGGTGCTGTTTTACCCTGTACTGTGTCTGCTCAGGGTACCCATATTGAGTCTGTGGCCCCTAATAAATACCTTGGCATAACATTGGTCGATAGCCTTTCTTTTAGATGCCATATTGACCAATTACTGAAGAAACTTAAATTAAATCTGGGTATTTTCTTTAGAAATAGAGCCTGTTTTTCTTTTCAAGCAAGAAAACGTATTGTTGCAGCCACTTTCTTGCCACTCCTGGATTATGGGAATGTTGTTTATATGAATGCTTCTGCTCATTCCCTACATCTACTGGATGCTGCATACAGTATCGCGGATATTTGAGATTCATAACCGGTTGTGAACCCCTTACTCATCACTGCACATTGTTCTCTCTCACTGACTGGTCTTCACTTTCCATGTGCAGAACCACCCACTGTATCTATTTGTCTATAAACCCATCATTGGACTACTCCTCTCCTATTTGTCCATATACTTGACACGGAAACAGTGTGATCATACCCTCTGGTCCCTGCATTACATCACATTTGCCATGCCCTCTGAACTTGGTATAAAAGGTGTTCTCCTATTCTGCACCTGGAACCTGGAACAGGCTCCAGCAGAAGCTGAAGCTGTCCAGTTTTATTTCACTAGGGGACTTCAAATGACTTGTAGGAAGGCTGATGAGACAGTCAGTGGGGGTCTGCATCTGTACTGTATTTAACTACTTTCTTTTTTACTTAACTTTATTATTATTAATTATCTTGTGTTTCCGTTTTGTTTTTGTCTCTTGTACATTCAGTTAGTCTGTAACTTCGTGTTTTGCTGCTGCCTACCTAAAACAGGTCTCTCTATGAAATGAAACCCTGGGTCTCAATTGATTGATTGATATGTTTATTTGGTCACGTTGTAGAAGTTAGTTGTCGATACAAAGTTTTTTTCATGTAGATCAAGCAAGGACCAAAAGGTGTAGACTGAAGCCAAAGCTTATTTTGTCTACCCTTTTAACATAATGTTAGGTCCTCCAGAAAAACGCGATCGCATAATTCATTGCATAATCAGCCAAATGGCGCAGATTACGCGGGGATACATTTATTCCTAAAAGGGCGCATATTTCCCGCGATGATCACATTTATCCGCGCTGAATATGCGAATTATGCGGGGCTCGCTGACCACGTACCACTGCGCCTGCGAAGGCCGGTGGAGGCGGACGCACGCTCCCATCCACTTGGTGGATCTTGGCGGCGGACGCGTGGGGTGACGGAGCTCTGGCTCGTCCCCTCGCCGCGCCGGTGCGCCCGGCAAATCACCCGAGCACTGAGCCGCGGGCTGGAGGGAGAGGGGCGGTGGCGGCCCGGAGGCCAGCCGCGCTCTCCTTTTTTTTTCGCCTACGACCTCAGATCAGATATTTTGCAACTTTCCGCATATTCCGCGACTTCCCGCATATTCCGCAACTTCCAGCATATTCCGCAATTTCACCGCATAAAAGCACATAAAAAACCTGCAAGTTTAATCGCATAATCAATGATTTTAGCCCGCAAAATCAAGGATTTTTTTAATGGGTCTATAATGTCAACATCCCACTATAGTGCAAGATTTGAAAAAAACGAAACAAAATAACTACGTGAGAGAGAAAATAAATAAATAAATATATATATAATATATATATATATATATATATATATATATATATATATATATATACACACATATGCATATCCACATACATATGAGATAAAGAAAGAAAAAAGTAAATAAATAAGAAAAATAAATAATGTTGCTCAAACTGGCCTATCTCGGCTTAACAGCATCAAGATGTGCATACATTCATCCACACGCACCAAACCCACTTATATATACATTGCTGTGCATACATACATACATAAATATGCACTTATTTATACCTGTATACACATACATACATGTACATACATGTACACTCATCTACACATACATGCATACATAAGCATTCATATACATACATCCACATACATGCATCCTTCCATAGACATAATACACACATCATTCTGTCCATAATTTTGCAATAAATTTACATAATGTGGCTATGCCAATGATTTATAATTATTTATGATCTTATCTTTATACATATTTTGAAATATTTTAGTGTATTACACAGTTTCATTTCGGTATCAAGGTTGTTCCACAGATTGACTCCTTTTACTGAGATTTATCTCTGTTTCACGGTCGTTCTTGTCTTGGTTTTCATAAACATACATATTCCTCTCAGTTCATAATGACTGACTCTGCGCTGGAAGAGCTTCTGAACACAGTCAGGGAGCATGTTACTATTAATTTTAAACATAAACTGAGCGGTTTTAAAATCCAGGTCATGAAATTTAAGAGTATGTGAGTTAATGTATAGATTGTTGGTTGATGACTAATAATCTGCATTATTTATGATCCTGATAGCCCTTTTCTGTAAAATAAAAAGCGGATTTGTTATGTATTTATATGCATGTCCCCAGACCTCCACACAGTAGTTAATGTATGGGACTAGGAAACAGCTGTATAACAGATGTAATGAATTTTGGTTGAGGATGTCCTTTATTTTATACAATATTCCTATGGCTTTGGATCATTTTGACTTGACATGGTTTACATGTGGCTTCCAGCATAGTTTGTAATCGATAATAACACCTAAGAATTTATTCTCATATACTCTTTCTAATTTGATATTATTAATCTTAATTTGTGGCTGGTCGTTAGGTTTACGGTATCCAAATAATATTAATTTAGTTTTATTTATGTTTAAAGATAATTTATTAATGTCAAACCATCGTTTTAACCTAGTTAATTCCTCTTGAACTGTATTCAGGAGCTTGACCTTTTTCAGAGCACAGCAGAGTGGTATCATCAGCAAAAAGAACATATCTGAAGACCTTTGACAGATTGCAGATATCGTTTATGTACAGAGTGAACAGTATTGGGCCCAGGATTGATCCTTGAGGAACTCCGCATGTTACTCGCATCAGATCTGATTTGACTTTATTTAATTGTACGTATTTGTTTTCTATTTTTCTATTTGTCTGTAAGCCATGAAAGTGCTTTTCCTCTGATTCCATATCTTTCCAATTTTTCCAAGAGTGTAGTATGATCAATTGTGTCAAAGGCCTTTTTAAGGTCTATAAAGATCCCAACTGTATATTCATTATTTTCAATGGCTGATGATATTTGCTCAGTCAAATCAATCACGGCCATTGCAGATGATCTATTTGACCTAAAACCATATTGATGTTCACTCAAGAGGGCGTGACTTTCAATGAAGTGGTCTAATCTTGAGGCAAAGAGTTTTTCTATTATTTTTGAGAACTGAGGAAGAAGTGAAATTGGTCTATAATTTGAAAAAATGTGCTTATCTCCGTTTTTGTAAATTGGAATAACCTTGGCTATTTTCATTGAGTTGGGAAAAGTACCAGTTAGAAATGATTGATTACAAATATGTGTAAGTGGTTTAGCTATGTATTCTATATTATATTATACTAGTGCCATGTCAATATCAGTGCTGTCGGTGGATTTTTTATTTCTAAACTTGTGAACCACATCTACTAACTCATTCTCCTCAACTTTTTCGAGAAAGATGGTGTTTGGGTTTCTAGTGATAATGAGATTTGACCTGTATAAATAAAAGTTAATAAAAGAATAAAAATTGCCAAATACATCTTTTCTAGCTTTTAAGAGTTTACTTATTAATTTTACACTGTCATACACTCCTTAACTAACAATATCTGACAACCACGAGACACAATCTAATATATTTTGGAAATCACTGATTTGAAATACTGAATAATTGAATCAAATCAGTGAATTTCCCAAAAATATTGAAATAAATTAAGACAAGGATCTCAACCACAGACGGGCAAAAAAAAAATATTTTGTATCAGCTTTGACTGCAGACTTCAGAAGTTATCGTTTCATAGATTAAGTTGTGCTGCAATGACAATAGCGGGTGTATCTTCGTCCTAAAGGGTAGAAGGAAGGCGTCCTGCTCTGAAGGGATGTGGTTTCTGCTGAGAGAGACAGAGAAATATATCTGCTATTTGATTTCCTTGAGGAAGTGATTGTGTGGGTGCAACGGACTGGCGACCTGCCCAGGGCGTTCCCAGAAGGGAGATGAGATAGGTTCCAGCAGACCGTGTAGCTCTCAATAACAATATGTGTGTATAGATAATGGATGGATAGATGAATGGATTGATGCAATGATTGATAGATTACTGACTTTGAGCTGTTTCTTAGAATGATTTTTGTTTTCGTCAACTATTTTCTGTGCTGATAAGAGATAGCAGACAGAGTGAGAGCTGGCTGTTTGAGCCGTCCTCAGTGATAAACTATGCTGCCATGGTTTTACAATATTGATGTACAGAAAATAAAACAAATCCTGCTTTAAAAGCTGCCCCTCTGGCTCAGCTGGCAACGACACACGCCATCCAGTGCACCAACTGCTGTGGGAGTGGATGTCGTTTGATTTAGAATTATCCTTCTATCATTTCTAAAATAGGTCTGCGCTCCCAAACTAATAACAACAACAGACAGTTATGGATCATGGGGGACTTGAATATTATTATTTATCCCACTCAGCATTGATTTCAGGCTCTACTTAGCGGGTTATAAGCAAATGAAATCCTGTGTAATATTATTAAATGGCACAGTCACACAAAGGTCTTAATACTACTCTTAAAAGCATGAGCATAAGAATCACATTGCTTCTTCCTCTGCTTCAGAGATAACATATTTGGCATTTGAGTCACTCAGCTGAAGTGAAATCAAAGAAAATTATTTTTAATAGTTAATCTTCACACTTGCATAACAAATCCATATGCAACCACGATACAGTAAAACAAAACATGATTTTCTAAAATATGACATTAGATTTTCCATTTGCAGTAAATCTTGGATGGTGGGCACACTGTCTCCACCCTGTAATAAGTCTTCCTCTCCAATTGGGTGAAAGCCCAGCTCCCTCCACACAGATTCAGTGTCACCACTGTGTCAAACACACACTCACATAGATATTCAGACCAACCTTCATCCTTTCATTTGCTGCCATGCTGTCTGACTGTGTCCCGCTGTACAGCCGAACCACCACACTAATGTCATTAGATTAGTCCAGGCTACACCTTGAGGCTGCCTCTACCAGTGCTCTGAGCTGAGAGGATTATTACTCCAAAGCTTCATACTGCAACCGAGGAGCTCGGGCATCGGTTAGAGGGGAGTAGACAGCGGGGCATTTACTTATTCTGTTTGCTCGCCTCGGTTTTGCACTTCTCCACTAGGGGTAGAGGCAGGTGGAGGTGTGCAGAGTAGATACTTTTTCTGTTACTATTCTGTCGAGGTTCTAAGCTGCTGAGTCGGCTGTGATGTGACATCAGTGAAAGAGCGACTTGCGGCTTCTTGTTCATTTTATTCAACCAGCAATGGCAGCACAAAAGTCTGTTTGATGATCCAACTCTGAGGTGCAGATGTTCACAAACCTGGTGCTGAGGAGAGAATTAAAAAGATCTAGACGGGCGATAAGGAACGACCAGATCTACCAGGAGCTCTGTCTCTTCATAACTGCTCACGGCTCCAGCTGACTTTTCAGCAGCGCAGAGACAAACTAAAGAAAATGTAAAAGCTTGAAGCTTCTCTCACTCTAATTTTTTAACTTGATATGGATCACAAGCCACAGTCCCAGCAGCACATATATCATCTCCTCCAGGTTCTACATCTTTAGTGTTGTTGTCTTCTCCGTTTAGATCATACAATCAAATACGTCACAGCAGCTTCACTCCAACCTCCTACTTCTGATCTGGGTATTGAAAATAAACGAGGGCAAGGCGAGTGGAGTCGGGCTGAGTAGGTACTAGTGGAAAAGTGCCATTAGAAGACTTGTGTTGCTTGACACTGTTTTTGACTTCCTGCCAAATAGTCATTAACCTTCCTTCTCTTGCAGCTTTTGTCAACATAATACACCAGGGTTTCTCTGCTCTTTTGAGTCATTCTCATTCGTTGTCTGTGTCATGAGTATGGAAAACGTCAATGAGACCAGAATAACCACCACCCGAGGAGCTTCATCAGTCACTTAACCTCCTCAGTCTCAAATGGGAAACTCCATTTATGGTTGCATTTAAATTTGTTTGGATATCCTGCATGTTTATTGGATATTTCATTCTGCTAAAATATTATTGTCCTGTTGAAAAATCTGACATTTCATAATTTACCGGTAAAGTCATAATCTGTGAGAATCAGAAAACAATAATGATATTTTGTGGAGATGAAAATAAAATGATCAGAGACAACCCCACAACAGTGTAATCTCAAACTAACCTTTTCCTCCATAGCAGATCAGGTTCTGATTCTGGTCCTGGACCTAACGTAGAACCAGTTCTTACTGTCGACCTCCACACCACCACCATCAGTTAGGCCCTTGTTTGGGAAACTGTGCTCCAGTAAGACAAACTTTTCGCTGCGTCAGAAAAATTTACATCTTACATCAGGAATTTAGGCCAGACGAAAAAAAATGAGCTCATTCCTCATTGGATATGATTGACCTCAATATTCTATTACAAATTGAATTTCCATAAAAGGTTTTCTCTAAACAAAAGTGAAACTCGTGACTGGTGAGTTCGTGACAAAGATACCACTGCGAGGGGCCTGTCTTTCCATTGAACACTGTTTTTTGTTTTTATAATAAGGAATAAAGAATAAGGTATTCAAAAGAAAACATGCAGGCACTCTGGTGGCTTGAAAAAAGTTAAAAAACCTTTATTTAGACTGGGTTACATCTAAAAAACACCAGAGCGTGTCGGCTTGCGCCTTCCTCAGGGTGTATCTAAGAATAAGGTATCTTTATTTATGTATTTATTTATTTGTCATTGAGCCAGCGTTCCGACACAACGTTGTATATTCCATTACAGCCCGTCCAAAGAGAACAAAGAAAAAAACAAACAAACAAACGACATAGGACATGGGTGGACAGGTGCCTGAGGCTGCAGCCATTTACACACTGTGCAAAAACACTCGTTTACATGCCCAGAAAGTCGAATTGTTGTCTTAATCCAAACGATGCAGAATTTTTAAAAGCCGTGTAGTCGGGCTGTAGTCAAACATAACTGAAGCTCTTGAGATCGAGCTATTAGTGCCAGATAATGCGGTCCTAATCCTAGTTATGTATATGCAACCCACGCTTAGCTGAGCTAGTCACTGCCCCGGGTGCTCCATATTCTATTAAACTGATGCAGTGGTATGAGGCATCACTGTCAAACTCTGCTGCTGCTTCACCTTGCCCTATTTGGCTCGTCAGTTAATCACTGTGCAGGCTGAGAGGATAAATTTAGGCCTTGCCCCTCCCCTTACCTCTCTCGTCTACGGCTTCTTGGTCCCTTCTGCCTCCGGGGCATTGTGTTTGCTGCTCACCTCAGAACACAGGTAGGCACACCTTAACGAGCTGTTCGCTCTGACAGGTCCGGTGTCTCCACCGCGACCAAGGCAATCCAATTGCGTCGCTTATTGCTGCAGATTTGCCCATAGTCTGCGGTTCACGTGCTGTGTGGTGGCTGTCTCCTCCCCTTGCTACGCCGGCTTTCTTCACCCCACTCCCTCTTTGGATGGGACGCAAATTAACTGGACTGTATGGAACCGGAGTGCACGGACGCAAAAGCTAAGTACAGAGAACCGTTGTAATCAATACTGACAGTTACTGTGCTACCGCTGCTTCAACACCGGGCTGCTACTGCTACTTAAGATTAGATAAGATAAGATTGTCCTTTATTTCTCCCTCAATGGGGAAATTCACTTTGTGCAGCAGCAGTACACTCAACACTCACATGCAGGGAAAGGGTAAAAAAAGTAAAAATATACAATTACGAAATATAAACAGTATATACATTGGAATGAAAAATAAAAAGTAGTGCAGTACGGGAAAGAAAGTGCAAAAAAAGCAAGTAGGATCTGTATGAGGTAGACAGATATTGCACATGTTGTTATTGCACATGTTGTTATTGTGCAATAACTACTGAGAGCAGGCCTGGTTGTAGAGTCTGATGGCAGCGGGGAGGAAGGACCTGTGATGCCTCTCAGTGACGCATCGCGGGTGAGGAAGCCGGTCGCTGATGGAGCTCTGACGGTCTCATCCTCTCCCCCACCACCTCCACAGGATGGAGACTGCAGCCCAGGACAGAGCCGGCTTTCTTCACCACCTTGTCCAGTCTCTTCCTCTCTGCTGCAGTGATGCTGCTGCTCCAGCAGACCACCCCATAAAAGATGGCCGACGCCACCATAGAGTCATAGAAGTTCCTCAGGAGGCCGTCCCTCACTCCAAAGGTCCTCAGGAGGACGTACCTCACTCCAAAGGTCCTCAGGAGGACGTCCCTCACTCCAAAGGTCCTCAGGAGGCCGTCCCTCACTCCAAAGGACCTCAGTCTGCGCAGCAGGTGAATCTGCTTTGGCCTTTCTTGTAAAGTCCCAGTCCAGTCCAGTTTTTTGTTCAGGTGAACACCCAGGTACTTGTAAGAGTCCACTATCTCTATGTCCGTTCCCTGAATGTTCACCGGAGAGGTGGGGACTTTGCGACGGCAGAAGTCCGCTACCAGCTCCTTCGTTCTCCTGCTCCTGCTCGCTGCTTCACCGCCGGTCTGCTACTGCTACTTCGTTGCTACCACTGCTTCACCATCGCTTCACCACCGGTCTGTTACAGCTGTTCACCGCTGGTCTGCTACAGCTGCTTGGTTTTGTGTCCCGTTGGCTGTCTACGGTCAACCCGGGTGTTTTGCTGCTGACCCTACTCAACGCTGTCCCTTGCCTGGTGCCCTGTTTGTGTGTGTGTGTGTGTGTGTGTGTGTGTGTGTGTGTGTGTGTGTGTGTGTGTGTGTGTGTGTGTGTGTGTGTGTGAGACATAGTATGTATTTCTTTTAGAGAAACCTGCCAGGTGAGGTGTAATTTTTCTTTTGTTGTTTGGTATTTATGGGTAATCTTCAGTTGGGAGGTAACAAGTTCATTCTGGGTCTTCCCTTATTTACATTTGATTGATGACATTTTTCGAAGCAGGAGTTTGGTTCGCATTGCCGGCAGTAGATCAGACTTGTTCCCGGTGCATGTTGGACTCGGGCAGGGCTGCCCTTTGTCACCGGTCCTATTCATAATTTTTATGGACAGGATTTCTAGGCGTAGCCACGGGCCGGAGGGGATCCGGTTTGGGAACCACAGGATTTCATCTCTGCTTTTTGCGGATGATGTTGTCCTGTTGGCTTCTTCGGACCAGGACCTTCAGCATGTGCTGGGGCGGTTTGAGGCCGAGTGCGACGCGGCAGGGATGAGGATCAGCACCTCCAAATCTGAGGCCATGGTTCTCCATCGGAAAAGGGTGGCGTGCCTTCTCCGGGTGGGTGGAGAAGTCCTGCCTCAGGTGGAGGAGTTCAAGTATCTCGGGGTCTTGTTCACGAGTGAGGGAACGATGGAGCGTGAGATTGACAGACGGATCAGTGCAGCGTCCGCAGTTATGCGGTCGATGTACCGGACCGTCGTGGTGAAGAGGGAGCTGAGCCGAAAGGCGAAGCTCTCGATTTACCGGTCAATCTACGCACCTACCCTCACCTATGGCCATGAACTTTGGGTAGTGACCGAAAGGACAAGATCGCGGATACAAGCGGCCGAGATGAGTTTCCTCCGCAGGGTGGCTGGACGCTCCCTTAGAGATAGGGTGAGGAGTTCGGTCACCCGGGAGGAGCTCGGAGTCGAGCACCTACTCCTTCACATTGAGAGGAGTCAGCTGAGGTGGCTTGGGCATCTGTACCGGATGCCTTCTGGAAATGTCATCACTCCTCCAGCTCTTCCGAGGGGAGTCCGAGGCGTTCCCAGGCCAGCCGAGAGACATAGTCTCTCCAGCGTGTCCTGGGTCTTCCCCGGGGTCTCCTCCCGGAGGGACATGCCTAGAACTCCTCCCTAGGGAGGAGGGACATGCCTGGAACACCTCCCTAGGGAGGAGGGACATGCCTGGAACTCCTCCCTAGGGAGGAAGGACATGCCTAGAACTCCTCCCTAGGGAGGAGGGACATGCCTGGAACTCCTCCCTAGGGAGGAGGGACATGCCTGCAACACCTCCCTAGGGAGGAGGGACATGCCTGGAACACCTCCCTAGGGAGGCGTCCAGGAGGATCCGGTACAAATGCCCAAGCCACCTCAGCTGACTCCTCTCAATGTGAAGGAGCAGCGGCTCGACTCCAAGCTCCTCCCGGGTGACCGAACTCCTCACCCTATCTCTAAGGGAGCGTCCAGCCACCCTGCGGAGGAAACTCATCTCGGCCGCTTGTATCCGCGATCTTGTCCTTTCTGTCACTACCCAAAGTTCATGACCATAGGTGAGGGTAGGTGTGTAGATTGACCGGTAAATCGAGAGCTTCTCCTTTCAGCTCAGCTCTTTCTTCACCACTACGGTCCAGTACACCCACCGCTGCACTGATCCGTCTGTCAATCTCACACTCTATCTTTCCCTCACTCATGAAAAAGACCCTGGCTTGAATTAAAATTAAAATGCTGCTGCCATTGCAGCAGCATTTTATATAGTATTTATTTGGTGGCAAAGTTCTGTTCTGAGACCTCACTGCCCTTCGATAAGCAAATGTTCAATGCCTCAGGCAATGAGTGCAACAGAGGACACAATGGAGCAGCATCAATTACAGACATGACAATGATGAACTCAGATAAAGTTTGAAAAGCACGACCAAGGGAGAGGTGGGTTGCAAACCTACGTACAGAGGAGACAACAAGGGTATGCAGACTAGAACAGCTTAAATAAAGTGTTCTGTACAAAATGTACCCTCTGAAGGAGCAGAAGGAACACAGCTGATGGCAAGAGTTCAGATACAATGATATCAGATGTGAGTGGAACTTGATTGCATATCCAGCCTGAACTCTGCCTGGATTTTCCTGCTTGGCAGTAATAGGTTTATTTAGTTTAAACCTTCAAAATACCTTTTATTTTAACTAACACTGTACATTACTGGAGGTTCCTTTGTCACCTTGTAACAGAAATGCTTAATTTTTGGTCCTCTTGCTTTAAGGCATTCCTCCTGCAAAATCCAGGCTACTATTGTTGGTCTAACAGGCTGGAGTGCAAGATATCAAATATTTGTCCTTTGTTGTGTCATATACATATACTTATATTAAAAGAACAGGAGTGATCTAAGTTACACCAGCACAACCGACAGCAGCCTGTACCTTAAACTGCTGCAGCTATTTCTGAGACTGCGCCAGAGTAGTAACAACATAGCCTACTGTAGTAGGCTACGTAGACTTGTGTTTTCAAACTGAGTACTTGGAGTATCATATTCGAACTGTTAACAAGAAAAAGCTTTAAAGCTTTTTTGAAGGAGTTTAACGTTAAAAAAGGCTACTTTTGTGAAAAAATCAAATATAACTGCATCCGGGTTATAATGTATAACCTCGATGCTTGAGTTACAGTACACTTTATATTCTCACATAATACATTTCACACTTCATATAATCACAAGTTGTAGACATTGAAAATGTAAAGATCTTTCATCACGATAAACAGGCACCCATATACAGAGGACTTGAGCCCGAACCTGTGACGTTTTACTGCTTCCCTCTTTGTCTGCCCTAGTGAATACAGGCCACTAGAGCCACACAAACTTAAAAGAAAACGCCTACATCTTCTTTTGACTACCATTCTTTAGTGCTGAGGCTCTATAGTGGTTTACCAAGCGGTTTCCAGAATTGTTTTATGTATTCAAATCATTGTATTAGAGTGAGGTCAATGAACAAGTCAGGTTCTTATATACTTCATGGTTAAAATGTACTTTTCTGCTCTTACAACACCATGTACGGCAGCACAATGAACCCTCAAAATATATTATTAATTTATGCATTAATGCTGGGATATTTTCCCTAGTTCTTGTTAGTATGTCTACGATCTACGGTCTTTCTGTGTGGAGTTTGCATGTTCTCCCCGTGCTTGCGTGGGTTCCCTCCGGTTACTCCGGCTTCCTCCCACAGTCCAAAAACATGCGTCGTAGGTTAACTGGGGATTCTATATTGCCCGTAGGTGTGAGTGTGAGTATGTCTGGTTGTGTGTATCTATGTGGCCCTGTGATGGACTGGATACCTGTCCAGGTTAAACCCCTGCCTCTCCCCTGTGATTATCTGGGATAGGCTCCTGCAGACCCCCATGATCCTGCAAAGGATAAAGTCGGTATAGAAAATGGATGGATGTCTGTAATGTGCTTTGGTCAAAGTGCAACATATCCGTCTTTGCCATGCCTTTAGAGCTCAGTTTGAAGCAGCTGGTTGTAGTAGATGAAATCACTCTTTTTTTTTTAGATTATTTTATTTTCAGCATTTTTCAAGGTATATACATGAACACACAAACACAGAACTTCAAACCCCCCCCCCCAAAAAAGAGAGAAAACATAAGTAACAAATAAATGAGGTTGAGAGGTAAGGTAGACAACAGTAAGCACTGACAGCAAAAAAAAGCTTATAAATCTACAACCCGTCCATCATAGAGGCTGACAATGTGTCCATATATGCCAAATAGGGTTGCCACATCTCTGTAAAAGTTTGATAGTCTTTCCTGAGTGTATATGTAATTTTTTCAAGTGGAACACAGCTATTCATTTCTGAAACCCATCTTCCTATAGAAAGATGGGAGTCAGACTTCCATGTGACGGCAATACACTTCCTGGCAACACACAAGGCCAGTGCGAGAAAATTATTTTGAGCTTTTCTTAATTGAGCATCAATATTTGTAGTATAATGCATGTTTGAGGAGCTAATGGAAGACGCACTCCTAGAAGTTTTGTCATGATGTCAGAAAAATCATGCCAGAACGTGTTAAGTTTTGTGCATAAGATGAAATCACTCTTGACTCCAAGTCATCCTCCTGATTTTCAGAGTGCGCATCTTTTGAAATCCATGTTACAACTATACTATTTAAAACAATTCTGGAAACCGCTTGGTAAACCACTGTAGAGCCTCAGCACTAAAGACACCATCCAAAAAAAGACAAACACAAATTGAAACTGGGCAGAGATACACAACTCTTTCAACTGTATGCATTTTGGTTTTGGTTTTTATTTAAGAAAGTTATTTATTATCTATTTATTTTTATCTCTTATGTTGGGGTCTCTGGAAAGCGTCTAGAGACATCTGTTGTATTAGACGCTATACAAATAAAATTGAATTGAATTGAATTGAATTGAATTGAATAACCACTTAGACCACAACAGCCAACTACATGTTACTACACTGCAACCTGTTAATAAGCATAACGTTTGTAGTAAATTAAAGTAGATTTTCCTTCACTAGACACAAGTTACACAAGTTAAACATACAAAGTAGGACTGTTGTTTGATGCTCCAGACTCCAGAAACCCCTTGTCAGATGCTGTAGCAAGTAAACACATTTTGTACAAAGTAGTGCACTCTACAAAAAAATAGGGTCTCCACCCACATGTCAAGTTTTTACCCTGGAGATGATAAATACCGGCAACCATGACAGCAGGGTCATTTGACATGAAATTGAATGCCAGTTGTAATCTTTCTCATTGCAGAAAAAAAAGAATTCAGTGGGTGTTAGCAGATTATTTGTCCAGAGTGAACTCTCTAGAAAGTCTTTAGAAATCTCATATTCTAGCAACTAGTCACTTACATAAAGCACTTTAGGCCATACAATCCTTTTGCTTGAAAAAATTATTAAGGAACATAATGCTTATGAAAAGAGCTTTGTGTTCTTCCGAGCAAACATACATTTCCTTAAAGACAAAAGACCAATTTTCACTTTGAGAACTTACTGGTCAGTCTAAATCTGCAACCTGTAGCTTTTCACAAAAAGCTGGTTTAGGATCTATTCCATCCATTACAAACGTGGATAGTAATAATTAAATAATTTCAATCTAAAGAGTTGCCAACAAAAGTATTGTTTGTGGTTTTTCAACTACCGCTAAAATGGTGTCCTTTGGGAGTTGGGGATGGGAGGGTGCAGGGGATAAACTTTTGGATTAGACAGATAATACAGCAACTCACATATGGCTGCTTTTGAACTTTTTCCTATTGATTTTCAGAGTGCTTAAGAAGCACAAGAAGCTTTGGAACACGAGCTGGGGAATCTGTTATCCAAATCCAGTGCACGATTTTGCTTTGATTGAAGCACCTTTAGCTGATTAAAGTAAGGGTTTCAGCTCTTGCTCAGGTTGAATATTCTCAAGTGACTTCATTAAAAAAATCCCAAGCATGCTCTCCATCTGACCCTCAGACAGGTGATTTGCTGCACTTGCTTGTCAGGAAATCAAATTTACTCTTGACGAGCTTTCATTGCTAACCTCCTGAAGTTTTTATGCTAGTGGGAATCTTGTAATAACACGGCTAAGGTATAAAACAGAAAGCCTAACTAAATATAAAGAAACACACATTATTATAACACATATTCAAACGAATCTAAATGTCAAAACACACATTGAAATCAAAGGTGTTTGAAATGCATTTCCTGTCAATCAATATGTGTTTTGTGACATTGAAGTTCTGGCTACATCCTGGACAGGTTGCCAAGACAGGCTCATTATTATACCAGTGATCAATTTAGAGTCACCAATCAACCTAAGACACTATTTTGGACTGTCAGAGGAAGATGGGGAATCCAGAGAAAAACCTACAGAGGCACATGGAAGACACGGAAATGCCACAGAAAGGCCCCAGGTGAGAGTTGAATCTAACCTTTTTGCTGTGAGATGGCAGTGCTAACTGCCACATCACTATATTGACCTTTATAAATCTATAAATGGGAAACAGGACTGTAGGTAGTGAGGAGAGTGAGGCGGTGAATGGGTCAACAACAGTTCACATTTAAGCAAAGAAAAAAAATACCTCTTACCATTTGCTTTTATTTCCCCTTGGTATTTTTTTGAGCATAACTCCATCCATCCTTTCATCACTGCAAAGTATTTATTATTGTAACCATGACAACAAAGCTCCTCTATGCTAAACAGGTACTTGTTTTAAGAAGTGTTGCCTTGCCAATGGGGATGTTAAATCAGAAGTGTAGTTTTTCAGGGCAGGATAAAAACTGTATTGTTAGAATTGATTATTTGCTGGTAATCATGGAATCAGAATCCAGCTGTGACATAAGTACAAACAAAATAGAGCCAACAATTCAATTCAATTTTATTTATATAGTGTCTATTACAACATAAGTTATCTCTAGGTGCTTTCCAGAATATGACCCCTGAGCAATTATTACATAAAAAAAGGCAGGTAAAAATCTCCCCCAGTGGGAGAAAACCTTAAACCAAACAGTTGAAATAAAAAAAACCCTTTATAGGAGGGAAGAAACCTTGAGCAGGATCTGGATCATAAGGGGGGACCCCCCTAGCCGGAGGCCAGCAGGGAAGAGCAGGATAAGAGAACAGAGAAAGGAGAGACACAGACACAATATCAAAGGTACAAAAGACAAGATATTACTGTCCATGAGTTCTATGTACATATGACTGATGCATGGTAAGTTGGTATAATACAGGGATGACTAAAAAAACAGTAGACACTGAGATGGTCAGGGTGGTGGGGGGGTGTCTGCAGGTGAGGATGTCAGCAAGCATCTAGCAGACATTCATACAGACAAGTGGAAGCAAGCAGTGGGATGATCAGAGAGGGGACTGCAGGTCAGCATGCAGCCCCTGAAGCTCCGGCCTGTACTCGTTTCTGTACTTGAAGCCGTTTTCCTTAACTGAGACGCATTAGGCCGTTGCAGTGCGTTTGACCCTTGTCGGCCACCGTACAGAACACATCAGTGACCTCCTGACCCAGTAAGAACCTTCAGACCCCTCGGATCACCTTGATTCAGTTTCTTATCAGTTTCCAGAGTCAGAGCCAGACACGGAGATGCTGCGTTCAGCTTCTATGCTCCACATGTCTGGAACAAACTCCCAGAAAGCCTCAGATCAGCTGAAACACTCGGTTTACTTCAGTCCCGGTCCAAGACTCACCTGTTCTCACCGGCACTTTGAAACTTGAGTTGCAAAACTTAATTACGTTTTAAGTACCATCTTTATCTAGTTTTTTCTTTCACTCTTTTTTTTCCACATTTATAATCATTCTTTTGTTTCCTATGTGATTATGTTTTAATGTATTTGTAAAGCACTTGAATCATCTTGTTGAATTGTGATGTACAAATAAACTTGCCTTGTCTTGCCTTCAAGAAAAATGTATTTGATTGGAAGGAAACAACCATACATTAACCGTATTAAACATCAACATAACGTATGAAACACAAACAACAAATCAAGGAAGTATAGCTGCATTTTCAGTTTGGCCTATTGCCTCTATGTCCTTCCCTTAAGCCTCATTCTTGACTTCCTCACCACCTGCATTTCTATGAGGTTTTGCTGTCATTGTCATTCTCCATTCATCCACACTCCCTCTGACTTTGCCACCTGTGTTAGTCTTCACTCCCACCTTCAATATGCTACCCTGTCTCTCATTCTCCAATCGCTCTGTCAGTATTTACACCAATCCAATTTCCCTGCCTTTTACTCGAATTGCTGGTGCTGCTTTGATTCTAAAGTTGTCGTCTTGTTTTCTATACCCTGCTTGTATCCGTGTTCTTACACTGTGTGTGTGTTTTCACTGCGACTGATGCTCAGTTTAAGTCTACCTACCTGTCATTATTCTAAATTATTCATATATCTACCTGATATTATATCTACCTGTACATTCAGAAACTCAGTGTTGCTGTCCCTATGCAATAAGTGATGTGTTGCTCTCCTGAAGGACTTATATTCAGAAAAGGTAAACATGAAAACAAGTTTCACAGGGTTTTCTGTGTGGCTTGCATATACAGTACCTGGATAGTGTTACGCTGTCCACTTGTCATAAAATCTAAACTGTCATCAGCTGATAGCAAATTGCATCAATATTCCAGTTCCAGTTCTACATTGTTGAAATTTCATGAATTAGTAGACTATAGTATTCTGCAAATTATGTTTAAAGCTCATAAAAAAACTTTACCAATCAACATTCAGAAAAGATTTGAAAAAAGAGAAAGCCAGTTTAACTTAAAAGGAACAGAGATTTTTTAAAAACCAAGATGCAGGACAAAATTAATGGAACGTTGTGTTTCTGTGAAAGGAATCAGTTTATGGAACAATCTGAATAAAGAAAACAAAGAATCCAAATCAAACATTACATTCAAAAGAACAATTAAAGCCAGAATGTTAAGTAAATATAATGAAATATGTTAGTTAAGTTTGATTGACATACCCATAGACGGCTGTAATTTTATTTTATTTTAGTTTTTTATTTACTTGTTGTTTTTTTTTATTTTTAATTTATGTTATTTGTGAATTTATTTTTTTGAAAAAGGGGCAGATTAGATAAGATTCTTCTTCTTTCTGCTCCCTTTTCATTCACAATTTATGAACATTTGGATTTGTATTTGTATTGAATTGTTGGTTTTATTTTTTGAATGAAATAAAGAATAAAATGAAATGAAAAATGAAACATCTTTTACTCTTTTGCGGTGTTCAACGTGGATGCAAGGAAAGAGACCCGAATGTAATCCGCCAACATTAATCAGATGACAAACAGAAACCTCAGAACATCTCAGAAATCTCATCTCTGCATATAGATTTTGCTTATCAATATGCCGACACGCTGTCTGATACCATTACCAAAAATGTATCACTGCAATCAGCTAAAGATGAAGGGCCATCAACATGCTGAATGTGTCATACACTTTAAGCTCATCATGTTGAGGGCCTTCTGCATAATACTGTAATTAGATCTGTGATACCATGTTCAACAACACACATGGAAGAGTAGTCATAGGCTTTATTTCAAAATGTCGCAGTTACATGGCTCTTAAAGGGAAAGTTTCGTTTTTTACAACCTGGAGCTTATTTCTGGCATTTTTTATGGTTGTATACTCACCCAGAAAAGTTTGGTGTCATTTGGAGTCCTTCGGAAGATATTAGGAGTTTTTTGCGAGCCGCTTCTCCATATAACGGTAGTGAACGGGGCACAGCGGGACACAGACGATGCAGCGTCTAAATAACACATGATTGCCGCGAAACTCTTAATTTATTTTATGAATCACTAGATCAGCTTCCAGGACCTGTTGTCTACATCCGGGGCTGTGTGTGTAACAAATAAATCAGTTTGTAAACAAGACCTCTGACCTCATGACGTCATCTCTGTGCGCGCATCCCGGACAGACAAAACGGTACAAAACGGTACAAAACGGTACAAAACGGTACAAAACGGTAAGGACGTCCATCATATTCAAAGTTGTCGTCCACAACCTCAGAATTTGACAAATATTCAGACATGTTTCAAATAACTATCAGTAAACTAACAGTAGAACTCCAGCTGTACACAGAGCTGTGTCTGAGATGCGCGCACAGAGATGACGTCATGAGTTCAGAGGTCTTGTTTACAAACTGATTTATTTGTTACACACACAGCCCCGGATGTAGACAACAGGTCCTGGAAGCAGATCTAGTGATTCATAAAAGAAATGAACGAGTTTCGCGGCAATCATGTGTTATTTAGACGCTGCATCGTCTGTGTCCCGCTGTGCCCCGTTCACTACCATTATATGGAGAAGCGGCTCGCAAAAAACCCCCTAATATCTTCCGAAGGACTCCAAATGACACCAAACTTTTCTGGGTGAGTATACGACCATAAAAAATGCCAGAAATAAGGTCCAGGTTGTAAAAAACGAAACTTTCCCTTTAAAGTAGCATAGGTATAATTCAAATAGATTTGAAATATGTGTCAGCCAATGTAGTCACCGATGGTATCAGTCAATAGTGAGTATAACAACAGATATGAAGGAAAAATCAAAAGGGAATTTATTGTTCTGGGCTGCTTAAAGGTATTGTGACATGAAAAACACATTTTTCTTGATTTTTTGTGTTTTGTTGGGTGTCTTGACATCAATTACACCCAAAAAACAATGAACTTTTAACATTCAGTGTATTGTGTGCTTTCTGGGATTTTCCACATAACTATGCAAAAACGGCGCATCTGGTTTGGTGGCGGGCCGTGACGTCAGGGCCCGCTAAATCACCGCCCCCTCCACCCAGCTCCCTGCCTCCTCTCCTCTCCAGCGCACCATAAAGGCTGATTTATGGTTCCGCGTTACACCGACGCAGAGCCTACGGCGTAGGGTTACGCAGCGACGCGCACCGTATGCTGAACCCTACGGCGTAGGCTCTGCGTCGATTTAACGCGGAAACATAAATCAGGCTTAACACGGAGCTGTTTAGAGCCCCCTCTGTTCTCATCACCGGAGGAAAACTGCTAAGAAGACCCGCGGCCACTGACTGGACTTAAGATAAGGGGACACTGCTGCTTGCATGCCTTTATTTTTATGATTGTTTGCGGTGGACTACTTCGCCGTGCTGCTTTTCCGTGCATGCTTCGCCTGTCGCTCCCGGCTTAACTCTCCGACGCCGCTGTTAGAAGTCCGTGACCCGACCAGAGGACTCGTCTTCCAGTCGAGTCCTCTGGTCCCACGGACTTCATCCCCGGGCTGTAGTCGCCCTGTCTGGGCTGTGTTTGTGGTTCGGTGTGCGCGCGTGTGTGTGGAGACGCCGGCAGAAGCGTGTAGCAGGAGGAGGAGGAGGAGGTTTGGAGGAGGAGCGGCGCAATGATTGACAGGAAAGGGGGAAAAGGACCCGTTTTTCACGGCGCAAAAAAACACTGTCATAAAAAGCCAGGAATGGAGTACTGGAGTGAATTTTTTCTTGTTACACCCTTTTAGACACATTTGAGGGATGTTGGCCAAGACTTTTAATAGTGTTAAAAGCATGTTAAAAATGATGTCACAATACCTTTAAGAACCAATATCAGATGTCTCTTTTCCACTGTACTTTGTTCAGTTTCAGTAAAGTATTAAAGGTCATTGGTCGATTGGTTGATGCTGTTGCTATTTGCTCATGCTTGATAACTCCTGTGACTTTTTTAATATTGGTATTTTCTATACAGGAAGATAGAGTATATGCACAAGTTACATCCTGATTGTCTATCAAAACCACTAATGGAATTTTGATTTGAGTCTTTCTTGAGCCACCTTGCCAGTAAGTACCCCCCTTGCCTATCCACCCTAACTCCCTGCCTTTAGGCTACACCGGAGACGGGTGATAGGACAAAGCCATTTCATCTTCATTGTAGTGTTCACATTACCATTAATGTGCTTTTTCGTACATAATGCATCTCATCTCTCCCACAAATGCAGTCAAAAGAAAAGTAAAATATCCTGAGAGCTGAGCTTGTCACTTGTGGTTATCATCAAGTCACTGAGTAAGAGTCAAGTGGAAGGTGACTGAGTTGGTTTTCTCTGAATACGCTGCATATGTGTTTAATGTAATAGCCTATTATGAAAGAAAATCACATTACAGAGGCAGATTTAGGAGTATAATTTCCAAATAACCAGGACAGAGCCCTGAAAGTGTGCATTCTCAGGTTGTAATACACCATTGAATACTGGTTTATTCTTTTGGGAAAATCTTCTGCTACACTGCTATTTGCTAACTGTTTTAGATCTATTTAAAAGAGCCACTATAAAATGTTATGTATTTCTTTGTACATATTTGTAGATGTTTGTAATGCTGAAATAATAAACACTAGTGGATACCATAAGACATGCCGCAGTTTCAATGCAACACCATTGCCAGTTCTATAAACTTTATTAAACTGATAAATACAGGACTGTCTCAGAAAATTAGAATATTGTGATAAAGTTCTTTATTTTCTGTAATGCAATTAAAAAAACAAAAATGGCATACATTCTGGATTCATCACAAATCAACTGAAATATTGCAAGCCTTTTATTATTTTAATATTGTTGATTATGGTTTACAGTTTAAGATTAAGATTCCCAGAATATTCAATTTTTTTTAGATAGGATATTTGAGTTTTGTTAAGCTGTAAGCCATGATCAGCAATATTAAAATAATAAAAGGCTTGCAATATGAATCCAGAATGTATGAAATTTTAGCATTACAGAAAATAAAGGACTTTATCACAATATTCAAATTTTCTGAGACAGTCCTGTATGTTCTGATTTAACTCTTCCATTTGTGCTTTCCTCTTCCTCTAAAGTGCTTTGGTAGAAATATCTAACATTCTCTCCCCAACACTCAGTCTCTTTAGACACTGACAGCTGTCCGAATTACAAAGGTACGAATGTGTATAATTAAATAGCTGAAATCTCCTCAGATAAAACCTCCCAGAGTTGCCCCGAGCAGCCTGCCTGACCCAGAATCTGCCCCTTAGCCTGATGAGCCAGATGAGCTTTTTGTTTGGTATTCAGAGTCAGAACGAGGCATAGTAGGCACACGTGGGGGGACTCTGAAAAACTCTGCATACAAATGTAACCCTGCAATTCTTAAACCAAACAAATCAGAGACGCTGTTCCAAGCTTAATTGCATACATTATCCACATATTCTGCACTACATTAAAGTACACATTTTACGGGAGTCTTGTTTGATGCATCAAATTGTTTGGAACTTAGTTAAACTGATGCTGATACCACACTTTCATATCTTGTCTGTATTCCTGTGGAGCAAAACATTTTATATTTGAGGTTTGATTTGACTAATATATAATGCACCAACGTTAAAGATCAACTTTATCTGAGCTGTTTGATGAATAAAACAGCAATAAACATATGTTTTGACTGAATGTCCCCCGCACATATAGAAATGTGCATCTCTGTAAAATATGATAGTCTGCAGCTCGTGAATGTGGAAACAATTTTAATGGGAGCCCTAAGATTGAGGCGACACACAATACAGTGCAAGGTTTGATTAGTATTCAGAGCAAAGTTTAACTTATTATTATGGTTTTGTTCTTATCCATCACACGTACAACCAGACTCTGTCTGCATGCTACTATCTGATCTGTCTCAAAATCATTGTTCAGAGGAACAGGACTGTAAGAGGATTTTTCTCTTTTGTTTTATAAGAATAATTTGCCAAAGCTCACAACATACATGTCATACTTCAGCTGATTACTTGTTGGTGAGCAATTTCTGTCTATTAGCTAAGCTATGGATAGCTATAATTGCTTCAAATGGCATTAGAAGGCTTTTTTCTTTTTTTTCTTCTTTTACCTGTAGCAATGCTCATAATGATAGAATTTTTTCTTGTTCATGCTTTGGTGACCTTATGACTTAATCTGTAGTCACTGTTAAACAGATGTCCGGTTCAAACCTGATGTTACAACGGAGATCGGCCACAAGAGGAAGGTTAATGAACTGCTCAGTGTGAGGAGTAGCGGAGAAGTGAAAATGGAGGACTTGTGAAAATTGTTGGTCCAGTGAAGGGGGATATGTGTGATATGTGTTCTTTGTGGAAAGCATTGACATATATACGTAGACGCCCCATCGAGCTGCTGCGATACATCAACGTCGCTGCCATATTGGATGTGGCAAGACTGCGCTGTAAACTAATACAAGTAAATGGACTTATTTTCATAAAGCGCCTTTATACAAATAAATTTACGTTTTACGTCTCATTTATTCATTCTCACACGCACTAATATACTTGGGAAACAGTTAGGCACCAAATATAATATATTTAATCTTCTCACATGGCAAAAATAAGAACTTTATTGATCCCACATAGGAGTAATTCATGTTCTATCAGCTATAGAGAACAAGGTAGTGCCGAAAAACAAAAATAGTGGTAGGTAGTGCCCTCACAAAAATAAGAAAAATAGAGAAACATATTTTCTCTTCAACAACACAAATTTAAAATTTTTCAAATAACAAAATAACATATGTGAACCATTTTCCAAACAATAAAATAACATTTGAACGATTTTTCAGACAATAAAAGAACT
The DNA here is from genome assembly GCF_033807715.1 of Cololabis saira. Taxonomy (NCBI): domain Eukaryota; kingdom Metazoa; phylum Chordata; class Actinopteri; order Beloniformes; family Belonidae; genus Cololabis; species Cololabis saira. The sequence continues at coordinate 3,782,546 of NC_084598.1, forward strand.
GAAAAAATCTGAAAAATGTTTCAAATATATTTGAAAATTTTTAAATATGTTTATGTAAAATATGCTTGTATCTCATCACCATCATTGTTGTCCATTGTTCTTGTAGTTTGTTGTGCTGGTCTGCCCCCCCCCCCCCCTCTCTCTTTGTCTTTTGTTCAATTCAATTCAATTCAATTCTATTTTATTTATATAGCGTCTAATACAACAGAGTTGTCTCTAGACGCTTTCCAGAGACCCATACCCAGAACATGACCCCTGAGCAGTTATTACATAAACAATGGCAGGTAAAAACTCCCCTAGTGGGAGAAAAACCTTAAGCCAAACAGTGGCAAGGAAAAACTCCCCTTTAGGAGGGAAGAAACCTTGAGCAGGACCAGGCTCATAAGGGGGGGCCCTCCTGCCGAGGGCCAGACTGGTGGGTCAGGGACGGCAACAGCACAGCAGGCAGGTGGAAGCAGCAACGGGATGACCAGGGGTGGGGACCGCAGGCCAGCACGCAGCTCCCGAAGCTCCGGCCCAATCAGCAAGTCCCAGGTTGGGGTGCAGGGTCAGGGAAAGACTTGTGCTCCGTAATGCAAGCTACAAGCCACCCACGACCACCTGCAGAGAGAGAAAAGGGAGGAGAAGGGGGGCCAGAACGGGATGACCAGGGGTGGGGACCGCAGGCCAGCACGCAGCTCCCGAAGCTCTGGCCCAATCAGCAAGTCCCAGGTTGGGGTGCAGGGTCAGGGAAAGACTTGTGCTCCGTAATGCAAGCTACAAGCCACCCACGACCACCTGCAGAGAGAGAAAAGGGAGGAGAAGGGGGGGCCAGCACAAGAAACTACAGTAGCGACTCTGACACACTAAAGTTTACACTACCTAGAGATTTACCAACACCAGCTAGAGGTTTACTAAACACTAACTATAGGCTTTACTAAACAGAAATGTTTTAAGTTTAGTTTTAAACGTGGAGGTGGTGTCAGCCTCCTTAACCCAGATTGGAAGTTGGTTCCATAGTAGTGGTGCCTGATAGCAGAACGCCCGCCCTCCAAATCTACATTTAGATACTCTAGGAACTACGAGTAAACCTGCACTCTGAGAACGGAGAGCTCTGACAGGAACATAAGGCACTATCAGGTCTTGCAAATAATGCGGAGCTAAGCCGCTTTGGGCTTTATACGCAAGCAGAGGTGGCAAATCCGGCTTCAGAAAGTAAAAGTCCTGCCATATATTTGTTCTGTCCATTCACTAAAACCAGGTGAGTTCACTAATTAGCTCATCTACCTGGCTGAAGAGCTGTGCTGATTAGAATCAGCTGGTTGAGTGAATGGACAGAACAAATACATGGTAGGACTTTTACTTTCTGAAGCCGGATTTGCCACCTCTGTACGCAAGTAATAAAATTTTAAATTGGATTCTGAATTTTACGGGTAACCAATGGAGCGACGCTAACACTGGAGAGACGTGGTCTCTCCTGCTAATTCCTGTCAGTACTCGTGCTGCTGCATTTTGGATCAGCTGGAGCCTATTCAGCAAATTACTTGGACATCCTGCTAACAACACATTACAGTAATCTAGTCTAGAAGATACAAACGCATGAACTAGTTTTTCTGCATAACTCTGCGAGAGGATTTTCCTAATCTTTGCAATATTACGGAGATGGAAAAAGGCTATTTTACAAACCTGATTGACATATGGTTTAAACGACAAATCCTGATCGAAAATAACACCAAGGTTTCTCACAGTTGCACTGGAAGCCATCGCAACACCATCTAATCCCTTCCTAAAATTTGTACATGTTTGCAGGCCGGAGCATCAGGAGCTGCATGCTGACCTGCAGATGTCTGCTATATGCTTGCTGCCCCCCTCCCCCTCTGACCACCTCAGTGTCTGCTGTCTACATCTGTTTATATAGACATCCCTGTAGTGCACCAGTTAGCCATTGTGTCTGTGTCTCTCCTTTCTCTGTTCTTCATTCTCTCTGTCTGTTTTCTCTTTTCCTGCTCTGTCCAGCTGGCCTCCGGCAGCAGGGCCCCCCCTTACGAGGCGTCTGCCTTTGTAATAGGGAGAAAGTCACAGGGAAGCACTAGATTTTTATGCAGGACTTTTGTTAGACCTAAGCCGTCCTCTGGCCTCACTTCATAAACCGGACTTTCTTTGTGCCTTCTCTCTGTCACTATGTAGACCTGGTCCTCCCAGAACGGTGTCAACTTCCCTGGGCCTCCTCTCTCAGAGAAGTTACGAATCAGAACTCTACATCTTGGGTAAAACTCTGCTCTATAACTCTTCATCATAGTGATCGTAGTGTGATTGTGCCCTGTCTCTCTCCTTGTGCTGTTTTTGATGCCAAGCAATAAGCCTTCTCCATCCATTTCCTCCACTTTGTGGTGTACTCGCTGTGTGATAAACCCTGGTCACCTGGTTTGAGGCCAAATATGATGTCCACAGGGAGCCTTGGGTTCCTGCCAAAGAGGAGATAATATGGTGCATATCCAGTGGCTTCCCTGTGGGTACCATTGTACGCATTTACGACCTTTGCCAAATAACTGTTCCACTCAGCCTTGGCATCTTCAGTCAGATTTCGCAGCATGAGGATCAATGTCCTGTTAAATCGCTCCACCTGACCGTTCCCTCGTGGGAGGTACAGGGTGGTGCGAGAAGCCCAGATACCACAGGATCTTTCCATGTTGGCAAACAGCTTGTTCTGGAATTCTGTGCCCTGGTCGTGATGCAATTTGGTGGGAAAGCCAAACTTTAGTACAAACTCCCTGAAAACCTTCTCAGCTGCTGTCTTTGCTGATTTGTTGGTGCAGGCATAAGCTTGAGCAAAGCAGATAAAGTGAGCCATGACCACCAAGACGTACTCATACTCCCCTTTGCAGCTCTCAAGATGAAGATAGTCAATTGCCACCACTTCAGAAGGATACGTTGTCACTATATTCTTCAGTGGTGCACTTGTTGGCCTGTTTGGTCATTTGCTTTTGAGGCAGCTGAACACCTTGGTGACATAGTGCCAATGTCTCGCTGCATGTGCGGTTAGTAGAAGTTGTTCTTGAACCAGCATGGATAGTGCCTGTGTCATACTGCTTATCCCCTCAGGCTGCACCTGGATGGAGAAGTTAAAAATGGCAAGCTCTGCCACCCATCGGTGTGTTGTTGCATTCAGCTTGGCTGTTTTCAGGATATATGTCAATGGATTGTTGTCTGCGTAGGAGACAAAGGATGGTGCATAATAGAGATACTCTATTCCCCTTGAGATTTCACTCATGTGCCTTCTCACCAGCTAGCAGGTTATATAGCGACTCTGCAATGCAGGACAAGTTGAGAATGTACTGGTGATAGCAAGATGGAAACCCCCGTAATTTCTTCAAATTTCCCACCATTGTGAGCTTCCTGTCCCTTAGAGCCTGCATGGGTGGTAACTGCTGGGTCCATTTTATATCCACCTTATGTCTCCATCTTGCCCAGGAACTTCAAGCTATCTTTAAACACACTGCACTTGCATGGTGTCAGCTTGACCCCATGTTCCTGGTAGCGTTGTAGAACTGCTCACATGTCTCGCAGATGATCCTCAAAGGTGCGTCTATGCACAAGATTGTTGTCGTGGTACAGCCGACATGAGTCATCCCTGAGTCCCACCAAGCATTCCTTCATGCTTCATTGGAATTCTGCTGGGGCGGAGGAGAGTCCAAAAGGGATCCGCACCCACTCTAAAGACCCCAGGGTGTAATGAATGCAGTGAATGATTGACCGCTCTCATCCAAGGTAGCCTTGGTGACATCCCTTCACTTGGTTGAGGACAGGAAACCATGCACTTCATGTCAAGCTGTTAAGCATGTCTTGCACACATGGCATGGGGTGACGGTCAGGAATGGACTTCCTGTTCAGCTCTCGATAATCTCAGCATAGTCGGAGGCTGCCATCCTTCTTATGAACACAGACGATGAGGGACGAATGAGGATATTGATTTCTTTATCCAACCCTTTATAAATCCTCCAGATACTCCTTAACGGTTTGGGCACTGATGTGTATGTTTGTTTTGACAGGGGTGGGTTCATTCAGTCTAATCTTGAACTTCAGGGATGGAATGCTCCCCACATCATCATCATTTCTCGCAAATGCACCACACTCGTCACTCAACTAAAGTTTCACCATTGTCTGTTGTTCTGGTGACCGGTGGTCCACGGGGACTGGAGGGTCCCATTCAGCTCCAACTTGGAACGTTGCCATCTCTTCACCACTCTGTTTGTCTGTCCATGTAAGTCTTTACCACCTTTGGAGCATTCACTGAACTTGACTCCTCACTCTGTTTCGTATGAGCTGGTTTCTAATCTGCAGGAAAACATATTTTATTCCCTGCACCTCTCCCAACATCGTGCGTGGGTTCAGTGTGATGTCATAGCAGGTGTGATTTATCACAGTTAAGGTAACTTGGGACCATGTTCCTCTCTGCAAGGTGATGATGGTGTCTGGGATGTTCAGCCCATCTGACCACCATTGAGTCCTGTCTGATTCAAACAAAACTTACTGTTTGGTATGAAGGAGGCTGGTGCGCACACAGCACTTGGGCTCTTTTGTCCTGCATGCTGGTATGACAACATGCTGTCACCCCACTTTAACTACTCCCAATTGGTTGTCTGTGTCACTGACTTGGAGTAACTGTGTCAACACTTCAATCCATTTACAGTCAATTGAAAAAGCTTCACTGAAAGCCTTGGTCGGGATAATTCACCATTCCACACAACGTTGTAGCAGATAATAGGATTTTCTGGCACTTCTGGGTCATGAGCAATGAGTGTCACTGTAGAAAGGTGCACTTCAGTCTGCAAACAGCCAGCACGGCTCACAGTAAGCACAGTCCAGTGTGGGCGAATAACATAGCTATGATCGCTGGAGTTTGATACCTGCCTTGGTAGTGGTGGCGTAGTAGGTGTCGGAGAAACACCTGTTTCTTTGCGCTTTGTCTCCTGGCCCCCCGGCAGCCGGGTATGCCACTTCATTAATGGTGTTAACTGGCAAGCTATTCTTTAATTTTGTCATTTCTGCTTTAACATCATCCTGGCTCTTTTTTTCTTTTGTGCACCACTTTTTTGTTTAGGTTTACTAAACATGATGCTACGCTATTATCTTTTAGCTATTTTCTTTTGTTTACTTTTTTTTCTTACTGAAAACCCATGTCACATCATCACAGCATGATGCACTTAACATGACTGACAGGTAGCCTATTAAGGTGATTGGATTATTCCATTCATAAAAACCTTTTTTTTTTCCATCCTTCATGGGCCCCTGGCGATGTCTGGGCCCTGGTGCAGCTGCACTGTTTGCAGCGCCGATATTTACGCCTGTGCTCCACCCCCTTAAACCGACACCTATGAAGTTCCAAGCAAATGTACAGTACATTGTTTAAAACACAACTTTTATACTCGGTCCCTGTGGTGTTTTCACCAAATTATGTCACAGACAATTAAGTAATACTTCATGAAATTGTGGTATCCATTCATCCAGCCATACATAGATACCAGTGATGCGCAGGTAGGTGAAGAAACAACCCGCGATTGTCCGGCTTTTTCAGTCAACCTAATCGCAACTGGAACCACAGATTTTGGTACACAAAAAATACTGTAAATGTATAATATTGGGCGGTCTTAACTTAAATGTTTAAAAATGTGATGATCCATCAAACCAACAAATATGATCTTGATTTACTATTTCCTCAAATTTTTCCCAGTCACACAAACCTGTGCCTGTGCGGGAAGCTTGTGCTGCGTCTTCATGTTAATCAGCCCAGGATGTCTTTGTATTTTTAACTTATCTAGTGTTTGCATTTTATATGCTATAAAATTGTGTTTAAATATTCATTTTCAAAGTGAAATCATTATTTTAACCAGGCCAACTGAGGTCTGACCTCGGGTCAGGATGACAATACCTGAAATACCTCCGTGGGAAGGCGTCCAGGAAGCATCCTAACTGGATCCTCAAACCACCTCAATTGCTTCTCACAATGTCGAGGAGCAGCAATTTCACGTCCCTCCTGGATGATGGGCTCTGAAGTATCCCTATCTCTAAGGAGGAGTACAGCCATCCTACAAAGGACAAACACCTCCAGTTCAAGCTGAAGATCACTACTTAATAGTGCCAGGACAACATAATCTGCAAAAAGCAGAGATGTAATCCTGGGCTCACCCCTTGAACGGACCTGGAAATTCTTTCCATGAAAGTCATTTACAGAGTTAGAAGCGGCAGCCCTGAGGACTAGACCTTCCTCCCCCACATTACTATGGCTGTACTATGGCACATTTCTGAAATGTATGTTTCCCTGGAATTATAAGTGATAATCCTGGCACATCTGCCCGTAGGAGCCCATTGACTGTCAGGTTCTTTGCCATAAACCACACCCTTTGTACCATCGATTTTAGACTGCTTTTCCCCATAAGTTATCTTTTGTCAGTATAATACATTTGTGTCAATCAATTTTATTCATAGTGCTTTTAAAAGATCTCAAAGACACTTCACTTCACAAAGATAAAACATTGAAATCAAGAAAATTAAAATGAAAAACCACAGGATAAAAAAAGATAAGAGATAAAAGATAAAAGACGGTGTTAACTGAAGTCAAATTCCCTGTTTGATGTGTTCAAACGTTGTCATTAAAGCTGATTCTGATTCTGATTCTGATAAGATAAAGGATAAGAAACAAATCACACGTTAAAAGCTGTTCTGAAGACGTGAGTTTTGAGATTAGATTTGAAGGTGGTGTTGGGCCTCTTTTTTTTCTCAGAGTCAGACGGATGGAACGGCGGGAGCCGCCTCTGAAGATCAGTAAGTGATTTAACGTGCGCCCTCGGAACTGGGACTTGCCTGAGAGCTTTAACACCCCCCCAGGACGCTGCCAACCCCCCAAATTCAATCCAAAGTAAGAGGCTTCCGTGTCTGGGCAGGGTTAGTTTAGAGCATTTTGCTTTGTTTTTCATTTACTGTCAGGGTGTATTTTTAGCGCGTCGGCTGTCTCTGTACTGTTGCGTCTGTCACGTGATTCCTCATAGCTGAAGCGGCTCGGGCCACGGTTTTCCTGTTAAAGCTCAGAGTAGGGCGGGTGAGTTCAATCCCGACCAGTTTAATGATGTATTTAATGGTGTATTCATTGCATATTACATCAAATTGGTCACAGATTCTTTCAGCTGTGTGTGAGCCTTTGAAGCGGTTACAGGCCAATAGATTGGACTTTAGTTGTATCGTCTCCGCCTCTTTCTCTATCCAATGCACAGTGATACGAAGGAACCCCCTCATCTTTCGGTCAGACCAAATGTCCACGGTGACTGAAACAATGGTGAGTGTTGCTCAGTTGAGTTTTTAATTTTGAACGTCTCTCTGCAGCGAGGTTCTCTGTTTTTGATGTCAATGTTCTGCGACACACTGGGCTGTACTTACGATCAAGTACTGTCAGAAAGTGCCGAAAGCTCTTGTTTTCCACGATAGACAGGGGCAAGTTGCAATCAATAATCAAGTCAGACAAGGTATTGCATTGGTGATAGCTTTCTGTTGTGGATGACTCATGCTGTAATGTCCAACAGAAGTATCCAGGAATTGTGAGATCGAAGGCTGTTGTGGTTCAGAAAATCGCTTATAGCCACACATGAATTACATGTGAAACTACTCTTCATTACTCACATTATTAACATATCAATCTTAACATTGTCTTACTATTAATTTAATTGTGTACAGTGTTAAGACATCTATGACTGTTTATTGATTTTATAAAGCAAAAATAATGACTACCACTGCTTAGCCAATAGTAGTAATACTGGATGCACTGACTATCAGACTGAAGCTGAAAACACTCCATCTGGATTTCATACACGGTAAATCCATGCAGTAACGTGAACGTTGCGTTACCCTCAAAGCTGAGGCTTTGCAGCCCTGGTTAAAGCCGATTTTGTCAACTTATTTCAGGTGACCATCAAAGTAGGAGTCGGAGAGTGAACCCGCAGTGGACGCAACAGATTACCGTGTTTGTAATGTAACGTTACCAGTACAGCATCATTAACTACAGCTAGCAAAGTTACTTTACTTAGCAGATAAAGTAACGTTAGCTGAGCATTAGCTCGCCAGCTCTACTTACCGTTCTTTGTGCAGCTTCAGATGTCGAATGAAGCTGGAAGTTGTTGCCTCTACGTCTGTGATCTTCGACCCGCATGTTTTGCACACTGCAATTCGTTTTTTGTTCACCACCTCATAGTTTTTGTACCCAAACGAAATTATCTTCGGTATCATTTTTGCAAACCAATCATTTCTTCGTCATTGGTTGTCCTGAAATTTGATTGGATGCTGTCGCAACGTGGATCTAATTTGATTGGATGCTGTGCCAGCTCGCACACACACAAATGCTACAAGCCACCCACGACCACCCTGCAGGTGGTCGTGGGTGGCTTGTAGCTTGCATTACGGAGCACAAGTCTTTCCCTGACCCTGCACCCCAACCTGGGACTTGCTGATTGGGCCGGAGCTTCGGGAGCTGCGTGCTGGCCTGCGGCCCCCACCCCTGGTCATCCCGTTGCTGCTTCCACCTGCCTGCTGTGCTATTGCCGTCCCTGACCCACCAGTCTGGCCCTCGGCAGGAGGGTCCCCCCTTATGAGCCTGGTCCTGCTCAAGGTTTCTTCCCTCCTAAAGGGGAGTTTTTCCTTGCCACTGTTTGGCTTAAGGTTTTTCTCCCACTAGGGGAGTTTTTACCTGCCATTGTTTATGTAATAACTGCTCGGGGGTCATGTTCTGGGTATGGGTCTCTGGAAAGCGTCTAGAGACAACTCTGTTGTATTAGACGCTATATAAATAAAATTGAATTGAATTGAATTGAACAAATGCACACACACACACACACACACACACACAGAGAGAGCGCATTCGTTATTAACATAATTTTTAATCTTTGTGTTTTGGTGAAAGTAGCAAGTCTTCTCAAATCAGGGGCCCAAGTCCAAGTGAAGTCACGAGTCATTGATGTTAAAGTCCAAGTTGAGTTGCAAGTCTTTTAACATTTTGTCAAGTTGAGTCTAAAGTCATCAAATTCATGACTGGAGTCTGACTCGAGTCCAAGTCATATGACTCGAGTCCACACCTCTGGCAGGCTGTGCTTATTTTTATGTGACGCATCGAGGGTCCCGCAGACGAACCGGCGGTCGTCAGAGCGTATTTCTACTGTGATCCTCCTCCTTTCCTCCTCGCTAACCCACACGGGGGGGGAGGCAACGCGTTAGACTCACGTGGCGCTGTACGCCATTTTACTTGTGGGCTGAGTTACGTTGTCCGCCACCTTCCATTCAGGTCACGTAACGTGACGTGGTGTGCCCTCTTGGCTACCTGCCCACGTGACGTGACGTTGCTCTGAGACACACACACACACACACACACACACACACACACACACACACACACACACACACACACACACACACACACACACACACACACGGATGATTGGAAGATTTGCGTATATTGTGGAAGTGTTGCTTTACCATCTTCTTGACACCTGTGTAAATAAATTCTGATTGAAAGAAGTCGTCCTTTGTTTATTTTACACATATTTGCCGCTAATGTTGGTTGGAGGGAGCCTGTGCTCGAACTTTTCTTCCTTCATTATTATTCTGTAGAATAATTAGGGCCTGAGCACTTAATGTGTGAAGGCCCTATTGTATCTGTAGGAATTTTTTTTTTCCTCGTTTTTTTTTTCCTCTTTCTTCTGACAAAAGGAGGGCCTTTTTTCCCCCTAAACGTGCCCCAAAAGTCACCAAATTTTGCACGCAAGCCAGGCCTGGCGAAAAATGTGATATTTCATGGTTTGCATTAATGGGCATGGCCTAATGGCTCAACAGCGCCCCCTAGAAAACTTTGTGCCTCAAGCCCCACAATACGGTTTGAGGTACATGCACGAAAATCGGTACACACCTGTATCATGTCGCAACTTAAAGAAAAGTCGCCATGGCCGAAACCGAACAGGAAGCTAATCGTGTAATTTTGGGCAAATTTATGCCATTTCTTCGCAGAAAATCTTCACCTGGTCAAAATGTTTGAAAGAAGCTGAGATGCAGTGTTGTGGCTCTAGGCTTTTATGTCAACAATCACATGGGCCAATATTGTTCCTTTCATTCCATATTGTATGTAGATGGTGTGCACACCCACTACATATGGCAACTAAAATGAATCAGACAGATTCAGATCATACTCATGCATCTTGTAAGTCCTATCTTCGTCTTTTGCAGGATAAAACATATAGCTGTCTTATCTCAAAAGTTCCTCACTTATTTAGGACCTAACTGTTGTCTCGAGTTATATATAGGATGCATTACATTTAAAAATAACAGCCCTAAATGAAGGACTTACTATCATTTAATCCTTTGCTGAGAATTAAAAAAAATAGGAGAACACACTAATTGTCTTATTCATGAAATGAATGTTGTCAATTTTCTCTAATTCTCTTAGTCTCTCTTAACTATGTTAAGTCATAGGCAGAAATCTCAGATGGGGTCAGCAACCCAACAATTTGAAAAGAAAAACAGGGATGCATAGTCTCAGTCTCTTATTGTAAAATAGATAGATAGATAGATAGATAGATAGATAGATAGATAGATAGATAGACAGACAGACAGACAGACAGACAGACAGACAGACAGACAGACAGACAGACAGACAGACAGACAGACAGACAGACAGACAGACAGACAGACAGACAACAGACGGATACATTTATCTTATAAGGTCCATCTTTATAAGTACTTTGATATTTCACCTGCATCCGGGGTACAACTTAACCATTTTGTCATAAAAGATCAACACAAAGAATCTAATTCAACCAGAACGCCACAGAAAAAGAATAAACTTTGAATCTTATTGAAATATCTGACCCAGGATGAATCAAACGAAAAACAATGGATAAAATAGCTTGGTATCAATAGGTTATTTGTACCATAACTGTGACCAACAATCCTGCTTGGATTTATAATTGGGTTTATAGTTTTGAACAACACCAAAGACTTCTATCTTCCTCCAAGCAGCATTTATCCACTCATTGTACCGGCAGGAAGGCAGTGGAAGATCAAGGAAAAGAGAGAAACCTGTTACGGCCACAATTAACCTTTCCTCCACAGTTGGATAATTATTCACACTCCAATACGACCAAAAGAGCAGTGGACCTGAACCTTCCTGAATGCAATGATGTAGAAAGAAATGTCAACTTCAATTGGTAACACCCTCCCGCTGGAAGCCCTCATTTTAATATTGAGCAAAGTTTAAATTTATAGTGCACTGCTCTCCGAAGATACCTTGCGCAGGTTATAAACACGCCTCATTCCTTTCCATAGGAAATGAATGGGATGTGTGGTACGCTACTGATTTGTCGCATGCAATTGACACTTGACTGTTACGGTGTCACCTCCACTCATTCCACCTAACACTCACCCTCCACAACAACCAGCCTGCCCCACCCCCACAGCTCGTGCACTGCGTGCTCTTCGCCGCAGGTGAGTTGTGGTTGATTGGGGAAGGAGCTTCCAGCCAGGTCCAGCACAGCTGCAGCCACTCTCCTCATCAGATCCCTCTGCCTACTTAAACCCCGGTTTTCCAGTCATTCATCGCCAGATCTTCCCTAAGAATGGCCTGGCAAGTATCTCGTCTGTGTTTGTCGCATACATAGCTGCTCGTTTATATGTTGACACTCCTGAAGCTACCTTTGGTGAATTTTTGATAACTGCCTCCTTTTTGTTGCTCCACAGTTTTTGCCCTCAACGTTGTGCTGCAGTCTGGCTTGACCCCTTACCCACCTACTCCCCTCCTTCACCCTGCTGTCACCCCAGCCTCCCTTGGATCCAGCCCGCCAGGCCTCAACCCTTTTCCCCCCCAAACAGCAATAAAGGCCCTCCCGGGCATTAAACCAAATCTCTGCCATCCTGTGTCGTGCACTTGAGCCCAACGCCTACAGAGACATAACACTTGACCAAGTTGTCAGTTCGGTTATTGTGTCTGTGTTTTATCTTTTGGTGATGGTTACATGATATGGGCTGGTCCAATTGGAAAGATATCTATCCAAATGCAGTTAGTTGGCTTATGATATATTTTGTAGCAAACCAACCTGTCACCGTTTTTGCACAATTATTTAGTGAAACCACAGTTTGGTTCTGAGTAACCCACATACATGCTACATACTGGCAGCACTGTAGCTTAGTAGTTAGCACTGTCACCTCTCGGTAAGAAGGTTCCCAGGGCGCACGGTGGCGCAGCTGGTACTGCAGCCTGGGTTCAATTCCCGCCAGGGACGCTGTGGGTGCCGAGTGCGTGTTTACTTCCCCCGTGACTTCAGCACCCACACCCTGGGTGGGGTTGGTGAAAGGATCTTTCTGTGTGGAGTTTACATGTTCTCCCCGTGTTCCCTTGGGTAGCTAATGTTCTCTACCCTCACAAAAACATGCACACAGTCCTGGGCTCTACTGCCCCCTCTGGCCAGATGGGGCACCAGATGGGGGGGTGGGGGGTTCAAGCAGCGATGAACGGGCCCTTGCGCATGCAATTTTCACCAATGACGGTCAAGGACTCAAAACGAGCACTGCGATGGACTGGTGACCTGTCCAGGGTGTAATCCCTGCCTCTCACCTGAAAGTAGCTGCGATAGGCTCCAGCAGACCCCTGTGACCCTGCAAAGGATAAAGCGGGTATAGATAATGGATGGATGGACTCAAAACGAAGTCCGATGACACCACCCATGACTCTTTATGTCAAACCATTCAATAGTTATGCCAGAAAATAGGGACAGATATCGACCAATTGTTATGCTGTGGTTGTTGAGGACCCAAGCGCAGGAGAGCAGAGTAGGAGGCCGGAGGCAGGAGTTCTCAACCAAAAAGGGTTTATTCACAAATAGGCAAAAACAAAGCGCTGCAGAGCAGGATCAACAAAAAACCAGTATCAGGAAAAAACGACGAGGAGACATGGAGGAAGGAAACAGTACGGACCGACAGGGAACCAAGGAATGACAAGACAAAATATACTGAGGGGATAACGAGACATGACGAGACACAGGTGCAGACACAATCAGGGCAGATGGGGCACAGGCCGGGCAAGACAGAAACTGAAGGCTGGGGGGAATGTCAACCCTGACAGAACCCCCCCCCTCAAGGGACAGATCCCAGATGTCCCACACAGACATTCCACCCAGGGCGGGTGGAAGGGGCCTGGAGGAGGGCCCAGGCCAACACATGGCCAACGTTCCGGGGGCCGTCCTGGGGACTGGGCAGACTGGCGAGACAGCTCGGGGGGGCGTCCCCGAGGCCCAGGCCTGGGTCTTGGCGGGGGGCGTGGCGGGGATTCTTGGCTGGGCTCGGGGACTTGACGTGGCTCTGGGACTTGACGTGGCTCTGGGACTTGACGTGGCTCTGGGACTTGACGTGGCTCTGGGACTTGACGTGGCTCTGGAACTTGACGTGGCTCTGGAACTTGACGTGGCTCTGGGACTTGACGTGGCTCTGGGACTTGACGTGGCTCTGGAACTTGACGTGGCTCTGGAACTTGACGTGGCTCTGGAACTTGACGTGGCTCTGGAACTTGACGTGGCTGCGGAGGTACCCGGGTCCGAGGCGCCGGCTGCGGGGGTACCCGGGTCCGGGGCCACCACTGGAACAGGGACAGGAGCAGGAGCTGGAGCCGGAACAGAGGCAGACAGGATGCGGGGAGCCGGAACAGAGGCAGACAGAATGCGGGGAGCCGGAACAGAGGCAGACAGGATGCGGGGAGCCGGAACAGAGGCAGACAGGATGCGGGGAGCCGGAACAGGGGCAGACAGGATGCGGGGAGCCGGCTTCGGGGCAGACAGTGTCCTCGGAGCTGGCTCGGGGGGAACCCGGGTCCTCGGTGCTGGCTGAGGGGGAACCCGGGTCCTCGGCGCTGGCTGAGGGGGAACCCGTTTCCTCGGCGCTGGCTGAGGGGGAACCCGGGTCCTCGGCGCTGAGGCTGAGGCGTCCGGGACCACCGCCGGAGCAGGAACAGGGGGCGATGCGTCCAGGACCACCGCTGGAGCAGGAACAGGGGGCGATGCGTCCAGGACCACCGCCGGAGCAGGAACAGGGGGCGATGCGTCCAGGACCACCGCCGGAACAGGAACAGGGGGCGATGCGTCCAGGACCACCGCCGGAGCAGGAACAGGGGGCGATGCGTCCAGGACCACCGCTGGAGGAGAAACAGGGGGCGATGCGTCCAGGACCACCGCCGGAGCAGGGACAGGGGGCGATGCGTCCAGGACCACCGAGGACCCAAGCGCAGGAGAGCAGAGTAGGAGGCCGGAGGCAGGAGTTCTCAACCAAAAAGGGTTTATTCACAAAAAGGCAAAAACAAAGCGCTGCAGAGCAGGATCAACAAAAAACCAGGATCAGGAAAAAACGACGAGGAGACATGGAGGAAGGAAACAGTACGGACCGACAGGGAACCAAGGAATGACAAGACAAGATATACTGAGGGGATAACGAGACATGACGAGACACAGGTGCAGACACAATCAGGGCAGATGGGACACAGGCGGGGCAAGACAGAAACTGAAGGCTGGGGGGAATGTCAACCCTGACACCAATCAGCTACTAGTATCACTTCCTGTTTAACGTTGAAGTTTGACGCGGCGCCACGGCCATGCCATTTCACGAAAACTCACGATTTTGAAAACTTTTCATGGTTAAGGTCTTTTGTGTCTCCTGAGCAAGTTTTATGTCGAACGGACTATCCTGCTAGGAGGAGTTTGTTAAAGTATGACACGTGAAAATGGCATGAATTGCACCAAAATTACGGTTTCGGCCATGGTGCCAAGAGACGCTTGCGACATGATACAGGTGTGTACCGATTTTCGTGCATGTACGTCAAACCGTATTGTGGGGCTTGAGGCACAAAGTTTTCTAGGGGGCGCTGTTGAGCCATTAGGCCACGCCCATTAATGCAAACCATTAAATATAAAATTTTCCACCAGACCTGGCTTGGTGCAAAATTTGGTGACTTTTGGGGCACGTTTAGGGGGAAAAAAGGTCCTCATTTCGTCGGAAGAAGGAAAAAAATAACATTTCCTACAGATACAATAGGGCCTTCGCACTGTCAGTGCTCGGGCCCTAATAACTTCACAGCTTAAAATTTAAGGCGCTAAACTCCATCTCACATGGAAATACCTTTTTTTTTTATTACAGATATCACGTATCCTTGGAGTAAATAATAAATAATAAATATATATATATATATATATATATATATATATATATATATATATATATATATATATGTGCGTGTGTGTATATTCTATTTTGGGAGCTTTTTTTTCTCTGTGTATGCATGTGCGCCCAGTTACAAGTGGCTCATGTGTTGTTTTACTTGCGTGAACACTGATTTATAATTCTGTGCAGGTGTTGCGTCTCATAGGGTGCAATCAAACTGAATCGTGCTGTGGCCCAAACCAGGTGCTAAAAACAATCTGCCTCATCTGCTACAGTTTTAAGATTCAATAGATTCAAATACACCTTGAGTATTGTCCTCCAAGAGACCGGATAAAAGGTCGGAGTTAAGTTTTAAATTCAGCACCGCACACCTGCCACCCCTGCTTTGAAGACAGTTGAAATTTAAGATGCTTCAATCCTCTTCTCTGCAGCAAAGTTCTGTGCTCCTGCAACATCGTCATAAAACAACCAACAACAACCAAGTGTGAAGCCCTCAGGAAAACCCTGTTTGCTGTTTCAATTAAACTGATGTAAAATTAAGAGACACATATGCCATTTGCTTAAAATGACTTTCTGGCAGGATTCTTCTTCTACCATAAACAGTCTAACAGCCTGAACATATTGGCCATCAAATCAGGCTGCAGTAAAGATCGTCTCCTATGTTATATTATATATAGTTATATACGAATTAAACACGGACGGTTTTTGCTATGGCAATATGGACGACTGCCCAGGGCGCAATCTATTCAATGGGCTGTTATTGTCACATCAACTTACTGCTGCTGAGAGTCGAGTGTGTGTGTGTGTGTGTGTGTGTGTGTGTGTGTGTGTGTGTGTGTGTGTGTGTGTGTGTGTGTGTGTGTGTGTGTGTGTGTGTGTGTGTGTGTGTGTGTGTGTCATAAGAGCACCTTCTGAACATTCTGACACCAAAATGGAAATTTTCAGACCGACAGATTAGGAGAAAATAAACTTTGTTTGAGACCTGTCTCTGTCTGAGCAACACACTCTCGCGAGATTTGGCTCTCATAGCTAATAATATAATATAATATAATAATAATACATAGCTCTGCTCAGAGTCGTCGGTCACTGCAGAACTGCCAAAGTCGTTTTCCCATCGGATAAAATTAAGTTTAAAACTAAAATAAAACTTGCTTCTTTGCTTAATAATACTGTTATTGTTATAATTGAAGTCTTTTTGGAAGGGAAAAAAAATATTAGACTGATCCGATGATCTTGTACTGGGTGGGCGGCCACGCCCACTTAGGAGACAGGAAGTGAGGTCAGAGGGGCGGCCACGCCCACTTAGGAGACAGGAAGTGGATACCATTTCATACCATTGGCAGTAACGGTAATGCGCTATCTTCTGTATAGAGGATCTTTGGCGATACGGAACTTGGTCTAATGGCCCTTTTCCACTAGTACCGACTCAGCGCGACTCGACTCGCCACGCCCCGGTTTTGCGCTTCTCCACTAGGGGTGGAGGCAGGTGGAAGCGTGCTGAGTAGATACTTTTCTGTATCTATTCTGCTGAGGTTCTAAGCGGCTGAGTCGGCTGTATCTGACATCATCACACTACAGGCCACCGATTGGTCGGGGGGTTGGAGTCAGACGTCTGAGTCAGGAGGAGGAAATCAGAGAAAGAGACTCTGACGGATTCTTGTTCATTTTATTCAACAAGCAATGGCAGCAAAAGTCTGTTTGGTGATCCAACTCTGAGGTGCAGATGTTCATAAACCTGGTGCTGAGGAGAGAATTAAAAAGGGATCTAGACGGAGATAAGGAACAACCAGATCTACCAGGAGCTCTGTCTCTTCATAGCTGCTCACGGCTCCAGCTGACTTTTCAGCAGCGCCGAGACAAACTAAAAAAAAAAGAAAGCGTCGCTGCTTGAAGCTTCTCTCACTCTCATTTTTAAACTTGGTATCAAACACAAGCCACAGACCCAGCAGCACATCTATCATCTCCTCCAGGTTCTACATCTTTAGTGTTGTTGTCTTCTTCCTTTAGATACACAATCAAATACGTCACAGCAGCAGATTCTCATCTGGGTATGGAAAACAAACGAGGGCGAGGCGAGACGAGTCGCTTAACAATAATAAGTGATATATATATATATATATATATATATATATATATATATATATATATATATATATATATATATATATATATATGCCTTTAAAAAAAAAAAGAAAAACAATAATAAGTGATATATAATTAATCAACACATATTATAAGCATCAAATATTCAACATAGCACCCGCCATTTTATTTTCAAATGAATACATTTAATAAGAGGCCAACCTGTTGATCCATTTACAATACCATATTTGACAATTATGAATAAAACTTTTAAATTAACTTTTTGAAAACAAAATGTTAAGTTTTGATGGAAATGAACCTCCTTTATATTTCATGTATCAAATGGTAGTCTGATATATGATAAATCAGGTTTATTATTTCAACAATGTATTCATAAGTACTCATACAGTTCCACCATCAACACCAACAAGTCCCATGAACCTCTACTCGTGAAAAGGTTTTAAGCCTTTGTGTGTAACTGATCTCCTTAATGGAACTTATAGTCACTCTGCACTACCTTTAATCACCTGAGGTCCACAGCGTATGGGAATCACATTAATCATCTGTAAACATATATATTGAAAATATTCAGTGCAACTGAAATAATACAATGTCTTCCCAGTATAATTAATAAAAAAGGCTCTTGTTTGAACCTTGAGATGAAAACAGCAGTTTTGTCTCAGCTCGCAGCTCCCACAAAGATTTAGCTGGAATGCTCATTAATTTACTTTGAGTCAAGACATTTCCTTAAATGTAGTGTCTCACTAGTTGATTTGAAAGGAGACAGAACGGCTGAATAATGCACTTTAATTTTCAACGAGGACACACGTCTTAAATAAATAAAAATAAACAAGTCAAATAAATTAAAAAACTAAACAACATAGGCTTTTCTTGACCATTATAAATCACTACCATTTCAAATCATTTAAAATAATGCTGTTTTGAATTAAGCTACACAAAGAACCTCAATCTGGGACCACTAAATAATATTTATAAGTTATTATTAATCCAAAGGGGAAATGTAAAATCAGACTTTGCAGATTTGATACACTGTACTCTCCATCAACATCTAGTTCTTCTTTTACAGAGCACATGCTGAATGATGATAAACATGAAAACGCTGTCCTCACATCATGGAATAGACTACAATCTCTAGAAAGCACAGTTTAATGGCAAAGCAGGTGAACTTTTTTGTACAGTATTTAAAGGAGAACAATAAGAAATGTATCAATTAAGTAGCCTTAGCAGCAAATATGAGGCAAAAGAAAAAAAAAAGTAAAACAACAGTGGCTTTGGTCTAACCCTGGAGTTGATAACTAAAATGTGTGGGATATGACTCCTACATTTCCAGGTATTTATTCAATTTGCGGCGATATCTCTGTTTGCTGCATATTAAAAAGATTATGTATAAATGTAGAACATTGAGTCTTTCAAATTTCAGATATACTGTAGCTTAAATTAAGAGTCCATACAGTATATATGTCTGTCAATGATAAAAATAATATTCTGTTGCTGTTTTGGTAAATATAATTTTTACACATGGCATATTACTTATAATAAGCAACTGAAGCTATCCTTATTCAGGAGTGGTTACTAAAAATTATTCTTTTTTTTCAATTCAGCAAACCAAATATACATAACAAGAAAGGGATTTGATAAATGCTGCCTGTCTTGTACTTAAAAATATTTTTAACAGGGCTTTTTTCAGTTTGTTTGTTTGTTTTTTAATCAGTATTTACAGTATTTAAATCTCTTTTTTTGCTTTTCTTCTTCTTTTTACTGGAGCTGTTAGGTATGATACGTCCCACATTGTAAGTTGTCAGGAGCCTTGTTGAGTTGACAGCTGCTTTCATTCCCACTTTTACATGAAAGGCCACTTTTCCTTAGCGTTCCCTTTCTGGTAACAAAATCAGACAATATAAAAAGGACAATTTATCACTCAATGAAAATGACGTATGAACCTGTAGAGGGTTAATCTAAGTGAGAGAGAATATCTAGACAACTTCACAAAAGATCAAGTGGATGAGCGGATTAATTATTAGTTGTGGGGGTGGGGAATGCAAATTGGGGCTTGTAAGATTGATTTAGTGTACGTCTGTGAGCTGCAGCAGCAGCACACACTGCAGTACAGGAAGTTCCTCTGCTGTGGACATGAAGAGGAAACTGCCGTATGCTGCAAGCTGAACAGTAAAGAAGTTTATTCATTTATTAGTTATCCCCAGTACTGGAGTTGAGGGGAGATGAGGGGGGACGGCATCCCCCCCTGAAATAAAAACGGTCCAAATCATCCCCCCTGTAAAACTGCCATCCCTCCTTTCCATCCCTTATGTCATTTCATCAATGAATGTGGTTTTACTTCTATTTCAACATTTAGAGTCATCACCAGAAAAATAACACCAGAAAAATAACTTATTTGACAATTTTCACCTGTTTAAAGTAAATTTTCACTTGAAATAAGTAGAAAAATCTGCCAGTGGAACAAGATTTATCCTCTTATTACAAGCAAAAAAATCTTGTTCCACTGGCAGATTTTTCTACTTATTTCAAGTGAAAATCTACTTGAAACAGGTGAAAATTGTTGTTTTTTCCAGTGATGAGTCTTGTTTTAAGTGTAATGAGATTTTTTTTACTAAAATGAGACATTTTAACTAGAAATAAGACAAATATTCTTGTTAAGATTTTGAGTTTTTGCAGTGATCCATTTTACTTATCCTGTGAAGGACAGAGTCATATTGATAAGTTCAGAAAAGTGTTTTTTATTGTTGTGTTTTGATGTATTTGATGTAAGCCCAGTGGATATTTAAAGCTTACAGAAGGCTGCATTTAACTGCTGCTATGTCATTCCTGCAGTATTTCTGCAGGTGTTTTGGTCACTGCTATTATTTGTAATATATTATATTATTTATAATCAGCACAAATTATCTGTCCCCATATGATCAAATCCACCACCCCCCCTGATTTTATTTTACAACTCCAGTACTGTATGTATCCCCACTCTTCCCAGGGGAAGCAATATCATCAACTGTAACATGAATATTTATACTTTACGCATGTTCACCAACTGAGTTCCTCAAGCCCATTAAACTTTACTAAAGTCCACAATGACTTGATTACCTGTGCAACATCTATTATAAATACAATGACAGAAGATGATAACTTCTTACGAATTTGTTCTGCAAATACACTTAAGGGGAAATGTGATGTTGCCTGAATTGTTTACTTTACCAATATAACGAGGAAACAATTTAAATGGAAAAGGTAACAAATTCAGTTGGATCATATTTGATTTTTTGCCCCACAAATATACAATTCTACAAAAAGTTAGGGAATTATTTAATATCTACCTGCACTGCAGCTACTACTGTATTCCCAACATTGTCCACAGAAATGGTGAGGCACTCACAGCATAGAGTTAAACTCAATGAGAACAAAAAAGAAAGCAGTTTTCTATGGAGTATCGTTTTACTCACAATTAAATAAATAAATACTTAAATCAATCAATATTCCATGAAATAAAGCAATATGACAATAAAATAAATGCAAAATAAATGAATAAAGTCTCTATTTTTGAAATAACAACTAATTTATTTCATGACAAAATTATTTTATAATGGTATTTTCATCTATTTCATGACACCTTTATTTGATAATACCACATTTACATATTTTATGACGCTTTCATTTTGTCATTGCCACTTTTACTTCATGGCTCTTTTTATTTAATGGTCCTATATTCAAATGAAGGGGCATGGTTTTTATGTGGCCAGTCGTGATTTCAGAGGATCCTCGTGAGGGAAAGGAAAGCCAGAAACAGAAAACGATAAAACATCAACAAGACAAAATGCAGCAATATTTTGGGCAAACTTGGACTTTCACCAGATGTTTCAGATTTAAATACTGTAAAATGTCTGAGTCTAAAAGCATCCGTCATGAGGATCTGCTGAGATTCACACATGGAAAACCACACCCCTTCATTTCAAGGTAAGAAAATGTAATAAAAAGATCCCTGAAATCAAAGTGTCATGAAATACATAAATGTGGTATTACAAATTAAAAGTCTCACTCATATAAAATATACCATTATGAAATAATAGTGTCATGAAATAAATAAGTTGTCATTTAAAAAATATAGATTGTATTCATTTATTTTGTGTTTTTTAAAGTGTCATATTTGTTTAGTTCGTGGACTATTTATTAATTCTAGTATTTATTTGTTTATTTAATTGTGAAAGACAATGGCAAGGGAGGTATGAACATTTTCTGTTTTGTTAATGTTTTGATTCAAATATCAACGGACATGATCCAAAAATCCCTTAACTCCCATTTAAACTGAAATGATGAAGTTGTTCAGATACACTTACCTATTCATAAGTTTGGGAACCCATTGACTTGAAGAGTTAATAATTTTGACAGTATTCGTGGACAGCCAATGAAATAATCCAAATAATAGAGGACAGATATCTGTGCTATTATAAGTTATTTATGTATAGGATACAGTAGATGGATGTTGGTAAAACATGTTTTTGTTTCTCTGTGGCCATTTCAAGATCACTGTAGTGATTGTTGTTATAGTTTTGTTTTTACTGTTGAGTTTTTTTTTAATTGTACCTCACTGTTTTTTTAAACTATTCAACATATTAATTGTGAACTCAAAGGTCTCCTTGCGAAGGCCATTCTCCAAACCCTTTATGCTCCTGCTTTCTGAACAATGACTACGTTTACATGCAGTCAAAATTCTGGTTATTGCTAATATTCCGGTTACTGAAACATTGGGAATATTCCGTTTACATGGTAATTAATCATTCAGGATATCTGGATCAAACCAGCGACGCACGGAGAACATCATGACACAATTCCCGTCATTTCTGCTTCTTCTTCCTGTATCCAAATTCAAAACAAATGCTGCTTCGCGCAACTTTTCTCTCACCTTCTATAAAACTTCTATCCCGGTACTTTCTACCGTCTACAAATGCAGAAATGTTCATATCCTTCATTACATTTATGAAGTGATTAGTCTCCTCCTGGTCTTGTTTCTCCGTGTTTATAAGAACTTCCTGGACTCAAAAGACCAGGATTCCTTGTGAACAGAGCATGTGCAGAAAACAAATTCCTGTTCCGTTTGATGGGGATGTTGGGCGTTTACATGACCCAATATTCGGGTTTTAAAAACCCGAATATGAGCAAATTCGGGTTATTCAAAGGGGTTATTGGTGTTTACATGGCCGTGCAAATTCGGGTTATTGCCAATATTCGGGTTTTAAAAGGGTTATTGATGCATGGAAACGCAGTCACTCTTTGCAGTAACCCTTCCTTAAAATCTTTTTTTATGAACTGAATCAAATTAAACCCTGAATTAACTCCTTTAACACTATGTCTTTGACTGGGCAGTCGACACCACCACTATCCCTCTCATGTGACCCACATCTCATCTGGTCCTTAGATTACGAGGCATGTGCTTTGTTACTAAGACACACAGATAGCAGAGCCTTATACCATTTGCATCTAAAGAAAACAAAATCAAATGTAATTGTATTTTAAAAAGTAAAGTAAAATAACATAATCATTTAAAAAATGCTAAGCATTTCAAAATATCAGAGTATCAATGATACTCTAGGGTTGTGTTGGTGTTCCCCTGTGGGTCTGCTTGAGTGACAGGAACATATGGTAACGAGAGTGAACATTTGAAGTCTCTTTCATCCCGGCAGCAACTTGGCATCGTCAGAGAATGTGAACAATCTATTAATCGCATAGTCTGACTTCCTCTCCATGTAGTGATCCATTTTCAGCCAGTGGGTTAAATCCAACAGATGCAGCAGCAATGTTTTGATTATAGTGTTACAACACGTTATGAAGAAGTCAATGAGCTTGCTTTTGTCTTTTTTCCTTTTCTTTTCTCTTTCTACAGGGGGAACACAAGGAAACCGGAGAAGGTTGAGTACTGCCATCCACCAACCAGGTTTCCTTTCTCCAGCTTTAAGTAGACTTTGTCCTCTTTGTCCAGATAAAGCAGAACCCCGTTGGTGGCGGCCTCACGCGTCACATCTTTGTCGCCTGCAAAAGCAGAGATGACTGGTTTCCCATTCAACATCAAGTTCACCTGCGTAATCCAAAAGATGAGAACATAGTTAGCTAGGCTGTTGGAGGAGTCATGACAGATATGTTTTCATTACCTTTGGAAGAACTTCATGTGATCTCATGCATAAAAAAAGTAAAACTCGTGAAACCATTAATGAGAATTTAGTGGGTGAATATGACAAGGGAAAGAGGGAAAGTGTTACCCTTTATAATACAGCACTGACTTCCATTTGTGTATTTTAACCCTTGTGCTGTCTTTGGGTCAAGGAAGGAGGAAGAAAAGAAGGAAGGAAGGAAGGAAGAATGAAAATAAGGAAGGAAGGAAGGAAGGAAGGAAGGAAGGAAGGAAGGAAGGAAGGAAGGAAGGAAGGAAGGAAGGAAGGAAGGAAGGAAGGAAGGAAGGAAGGAAGGAAGGAAGGGAAAAAAGAAGGAAGAAAGGAAGGAAGGGAAAAAGAAGGAAGGAAGGAAGGAAGGAAGGAAGGAAGGAAGGAAGGAAGGAAGGAAGGAAGGAAGGAAGGAAGGAAGGAAGGGAGAAAAGAGGAAGGGAGAAGGAAGGAGAGAGCAGGAGGAAAGAAGGAAGGAAGGAAGGAAGGAAGGAAGGAAGGAAGGAAGGAAGGAAGGAAGGAAGGAAGGAAGGAAGGAAGGAAGGAAGGAAGGAAGGAAGGAAGGAAGGAAGGAAGGAAGGAAGGAAGGGAGAAAAGAGGAAGGAAGGGAGGAAGGAAGGAAGGAAGGAAGGAAGGAAGGAAGGAAGGAAGGAAGGAAGGAAGGAAGGAAGGAAGGAAGGAAGGAAGGAAGGAAGGAAGGAAGGAAGGAAGGAAGGAAGGAAGGAAGGAAGGAAGGGAGAAGGAAGGAAAGAGGAAGGGAGAAGGAAGGAGAGAGCAGGAGGAAAGAAGGAAAAGGAGAATGAGGTAATTTTGACCCAGACAGTACAAGGGTTAAAGAAAGCTTAATAAACTCAGTATAGAAAGTAAAGAAGCTGTCAGGTCAATGGATTTTAACTATAAGTTCATAAATGGAGAAATCTCATTTACTTGTGTGTTTTTGCATTTGCTGACTCATACACACAAAGCTATATAAATGTAGCCAGTGATTCTAAAACTGATAAGGAGGGTTTGTTTTTCCTTTTTTCAAACCAAGGAGATCAGCAATAGTTTAGTGATGCTTACCTTTACTGAAACTTACTGAAGGCTTAGCCTCCTCTTTATCTTCAGTCAATAATGTTTCTTCCCTTTAAAATCCATTTTTTTGAGGAATGCAGTGATCTCAAAACTAAAGATCTCATCTCTTATATTATAACCAGGTAGCAAGTCTCACATCAAAAAATCTATGTAAAACAGCAATCATACAAACAGCAGCAACAAATGCTACATGGTGCAGTAAAGAGATGAAACAAGTGTCCCAAAAATTAGAAGGAGCAGCGCAGCATATTACAAAGCATATTACCTTATGCTTTTCTGTCACTCTAGTTTGACTTCACGAGTGGGATACTTTTTCACCACGTATAAACTTTCAGAGAAACACTTGATCCATTCAGTCCCCAAAAAACTACTTAAAAACCTGAGGTATTTGTGGAAAACTCATGGCTTTCCCATAAAGTCCTTTATTCCTCATATCCTGACAGGTCTATAAAGATGTGCATCAAAGATAAAAGCACAAGGGTGTTATGGTGGATTCTGGATATGAACTGGGTGAGTCATGGCTTCCTTCCACAATCTGAAGGTCCATTTGTGATTCTAAAGTAATATTATCTTATATTCTTTTAAATAATTAATCAAATTAGTAAAGTTCTGTTGATAATTAAGCTAAATATATTAATGCATTTGCCTTTGCCTTTGCCTTCATGATTGTCATGTTTGTTAACAAGAATAACCTATAGAGAATACCTATAAAAAATTACAAGATCAGTTAAAGCTGCAAGCAGCGAAGAAACGGGCCCTCGCGCGTGCAATTTGCACCAATTATGGTCAAGGACTCAAAACCATGTCAGATGACACCACCCACGACTCTCTATGTCAAACCATTCAAAAGTTATGGCAGAAAGTAGGAACTATCAAATATGGACCAATCAGATGAAGGGGGGGTGCGCTTTTTGGCGTCTATCGTCGCCACGGTAACGCTTTTGACTGAGAAATGTAATGCGCTTCGTCGCAGGATGGAGATGCACATTTTTGTTGTGATAGGTTAGATAAGGACCCAAACGGAGGAGAGAGAGTAGGAGGCCGGAGGCAGGAGTTCTCAACAAAAAAGGGTTTAATTACAAAAAACAAGAACTAAAAGCGCTGCAGAGCAGGATCAGCAAAAACCAGGATCAGGATGGAAACACTACGGGGAGACATGGAGGTGGAAACAGTACGGACCGACAGGGAACAAAGGAATGACAAGACCAGATATACACAGGGGATAACGAGACACGACGAGACACAGGTGCAGACACAATCAGGGCAAATGGGAAACAGGAAGGACAGAACTGAAACTCAAACTGGGGGGAAGTGTCAAACCCTGACACATTTTGATGTATAACACACCTGGGTGCACGTACGGTTCAGGCCGCATTAATGGCCGAAGAAATGGCATAAATTGCGCCAAAATTACACAATTACACTCTATTTTCTTCTTCTCTTCTTATCTTTTCTCTTCTTTTCTGAGCACCGGACTTGTGCTGACCGGACATTTTGACCATTCTAATGGTTGAATTAAATGATAACATCAAATTTTGTTCAGCGGCCAAACCATTTTTGTGTTGGGGCTTTTATGTAACTCAAATACTACATATTTTTTCCACAAATAGGCATATTTTGAAACATTTTGAAAAATGATTCCATAATTTAAAGCAGCACAACGTAACTTTCAGCTTTTGTTGAGTTTGGCGTCTCCTTTGGACAAAAGCGGTAGTGCTTTACCAGTAGTGTGGAAGGGTTCCTACCATGCTCCTCAAAGTTACATTTGAGGAGCATGACCCCTCAGACCATGACAGAGGTGTCATTAAACCTGTTGGAAGTTGATGTTCCATCACAATTACTCTGGAAATATTATATTAAGGTGGAAAAGTTACGTAGTGTCGCTTTAATGAGAAAAAAAAAAAAAGGAAATACTATTTTCTTTTTTTCTTTCAGTTCTGGGCCCCCCCCCTACCCTGGGCCCGGGACAACAGACCCGTTTGTCCCCCCCTATCGGCGGGCATGTGTATGTAGTATATATACTGTGTGTGTTATTTCTACACCCGATCTGACCCGAAAAACCCAACATTTTCAGGGCCCCTCCGGCCATTTCGCACAGGGCCTCGCAAATCTCCCAAACGGCTCTGGCGCCAATGTTACTGTGGCAGGTTGGAGGAGCTGCAGCCACTCAGGCTGATTAGGGCACAGGTGAGCCCAATCAGCCTCTCCACCCTGCCAGCCTTCATAAGGCAGAGCTGGACAGCAGCAAAGGGGCCGATGAAGCTGCTGGAGCTGGAAGCACGTGTGTCCTGTGTGTTGGTGAAACTGCTGTAATAAAAGGGTCTGCACGAAACTCCGTGTCTCTCCATCCTGTCGGTCGGGCCCCGTGGCAGCGAGACCTGCTACAGTTACGCCTTCCGTATATTTTTCAACTTTATTTTCTGCTTTCTGCTGCTCATCAGGACTGCTCTGGTGAAGGAAGGAAATTCTCCAGCTGCTCAGACTGCAATATCCAATGTCTCCGTATACATGGCGTTAACGTTCCGACTGTGAACGGGTTATCTAGGTGTTGCTATCCGATTACTAAATGTCCGATATAGGTCCAAAGTAGATCGGATTGAGGTGTTTACATGCAGTTTAAAAGTCCGAACGATGTCTTATACGATCAGAAACCCGATTGAACTTCTGCATGTAAACGACTGTTATAAAACAGAAAGGCACTCCAACAGATGCCGGTGTGTGCTCTCCTTCAAGTAAAATAAAGGTTTTTGTTTCTGCCAATATTCAAGCGGAGTCAGTATAAGAATTTTATATGTTTTCCACAACAGCAGGTCTCGAATATTCTCCAAAAACTCGCTGTCTTTTTTTTATTCAGTGGAGATAGGGTGTTACGTCGAGAAGCCCGTGCCTGCGGAGAAATGTATCCCACTACCCTTCACGCGAGCGTGCATAGCTGACACTACTGATGTTATGCTGAGAGGTGTGTCCCTGCAGGTGCAGGACAGAAGTCTAATCAGCGAGATGAGTGGCGTTAATGCGACCGTCAAGAACAGAAGACCTGTTGAATATCATGGATCACTGTGAAACTGCAAAAAAGCCACAGCAAAAGTCAACCCAACTTGATATTTTGGGATTTTTTTAAAGGAAGAGAAGGGATAAGAGTTTGTACCATAAACATCAGAATTCTGGTCATTTGACTTACACAGAACAGACTACACTTTAAAACAGGTGCCCCTTTGCACAGAAAAAAAGACTGCACATTATTATACTGTTGATCTGGAGACGCGTGTCTCTGTCTATTCATATTCATTCATTCACTCACAGCACGACCAGTAGTTCTGATTTTAACCACTCTCAAATGCAACAAATACATCTCGAGAGTACAGTTTAATTTTGTCAAGAGATATGTGTAATGCTGTTTTTCTGTATTTATAGGCTTATTATATCTTGTTCATTTAACTTTAGGAGTTTTAACAAAACAGGCGGATATACGCCTGCTCTGTCAAGGTCAAAATATGAGTACAAAATGATCGTAAAGTTACAAATACATCATTATTAAACACAGTAGCCTTCTGTATTAATTACTCAAGTTGTGATATTTGTTTAAAATGCATCTTTCAAAACAAATATCATCAATATAACAAATTATCTATGAAATTAAAACAGGCCAAGGAGATCATCATTAGCCAGTAAAGTAAGGAACATTGAGGTATGGGACTTGCGTCTGCATCTACTCTCAGTCCCTTGTTTGCATTATGTATGACTTGTCTTAGTTATTTGTTTGCTTATTGGTCTCATAATTGTGTACAAGGTAATGATCTACAGACAGAGGAGCAGACTTAGAATCATGCAGGGAAACATTTAATAATATAGTTTTACTTTGAGAGATAGTGTGTGATAATGTGGTGAGATCTTTTGATTTAAATACTTCTCTGATGTCTTTTCACTGAAAAGCACTTTGAAAGATGTAGATTTCATTAGAGGCCAATACTAGGGGTATAAGAAAATAGATTAATATAGATTAGCATCTCAATACCGTATTGATATTTAAAAGTACTAATCAAAGTATCAAATTTTCCTATGAAAACATTAAAGGGAGTTGCATTTAAACTTTCGACTGCTAGTTGGCAATAGTTATTACCTCCTCACCTCCAACAGGACAATGAGATCTGGAGATAGCGTCAGTCAATAAATACAGTACATCCATCCATACAAACACATACAGATACTTACTGTAAAGGGTGGAAAATGATGTGTTTTGAGATGACTTTTGAAAGACGGCAGTGAATCAGAGTTACGGATGGTCAGGGGGATGGAGTTTCAGAGGGTAGGGCCACCGATGGCAAAGGCTGTGTCCCTTATGGTGCGGTATAGAGGGAATGCGCATGACGTCACAGATGTGACTTCACAGCGGGTTACGCCCACTGAGTGTCAGAAAGACTGAGTGTCAGAATGACTGAGTGGCAGCGTAAACTTTCAGTTTGAGTAACTGGAAAACATTTAAAATAGGAAAGAGCTGTTGTGCGATCGACTGTTAAGAGCTTAAGAGAGACAAATGGATCGCTGCAATTCACAGAAACAACTGGATTCCAGGCACCGAAACGTGGATTTGCGGTTCCCATTTTGTATCAGGTAATGTTGGATTTTTGGGTAGCTAACGTTAAACGGTCAAATCATAAAGTTCGGTGTCTTCATCACTTTAATTTCACCAACAAATCCTGCCTTGAAGTCAGACCAAGCGTCAAGACTTTTGTAAGCCTTCAAGCTTTGCTTCGTGTATTTTCCCAGCGTAGAAATGAAGTACATATAAATATCAGGAAACTGGATTCTTGGCCAAATATTAATGTCCATGGATCACTGGTTCTTGGTAACTGTACCAAATATTAATGTCCATGGACCACTGGTTCTTGGTAACTGTACCAAATATTAATGTCCATGGACCACTGGTTCTTCAGGTAACTGTACGGGTAACTGTCAAGTCCAACTGCCTTTAATATAAGCCAATAATCGGCTGTTATCCCGTCTTCTCCACAGTTTCCCCTGCTAGTTGCAGCCGATTTTGCCAGTTGGATGTCTTGTCACTCAGTGTGAGTAAGGGGGCTGGTCCAGTAGGAAAGTGACGTCAATGCATTCCCTCTATTTGGTCCATTTGATGAGGGTGAGGGTGTTGGCATCAGTGAGTGTGTTCAGTAGGGGTGAATGGGGCGATGGAGGAGATCTATCAGGTATGAAGGGGTGTGTTTTCTAGAGGGGGTGTGGGTGAGCAGTTGGGCAGCAGAGTTTTGAACATATTGCAGTGTTTGAAGAATAGTGGAGGGGATGCTATTGCATTTGGGGCACTGCATTGGCCTGCAGTCGGGATAAATGGAGTTAACAGGAGTGGTCGTGTAAAGGATTCTCTGCCTTGGTGACACTAGTGTAGGTGGGGACCGTGCTACCAATTCATCAAGGTGGTTGGCAGCCTCTCTCAATAAGTCTAAGATGCTTTTAGACTCAGACATTTTACGGTATTCAAATCTGAAACGTCCGGTGAAAATCCAAGTCCGACCAAAATATTGCTGCATTTTCTCTTTCTTCTTTGTTGATGTTTTATCAGTTTTCTGTTTTCTTCTGGCTTTCCTGTCCGTCATGAGGATCAGGTGAAATTCTCGACTGACTAGACCCACATGGAAAACCATGGCCCTTCATTTGTGTGTGTGTATGTTGTAGGACATACAACACAGCTCTTGGTTCAGACTCTGGTCATGTCACGTATTTGTGACACCTACAAGTGTATGTGCACAATTGTGTATTGGTTTTATTTTAATTTTGAGTTTTAGCCATGTAAAAGGCCTATTTCAGTTGCATTTTGTGTTTCAAATTAAAGTAGGAGCAGTTACTTAGTTACGCCACCAGGGGGCATTAAGAAGCGCTGAGTATGCCTTGGGCGTTGCGCAGTGGTATCACCGGTATATGAACCACGGAGGCTACCGTACTTCAGACAGCTTGCAGCCTGCTTGAAGAACGCAACGTAATTCTTTTGTCTTTATTTTCCCCTGTAAAATACAGGTTAGTAAAATGTGCAAAAGCATCACAACTAATGGCAAAGGACTCATAAGCCTTTATGTTTTAGTTTTATCTAAGTAACATGCAGAAATATCGTGTTTTAGTTTATTTTGAGACTTGAAAGAGTACACGTGTTTTACCATTCACAGTTAGCCTACGTTTTGGTGTGTCATTGTACATGTGTTAGAGAGTACAGTATTTCATGGTATTTGAGACCAACTTTTTTGATTAATTCATTTATTTATATTATTATTAAAAACGTTCTAGAAATGCAGTAAGACTGTAAAAAGAGTAAACATTACAGGTTTAAAACAGTATTTAACAGTATTACTGAGAAAGCAAACTAAGAGACTGATTAAAAGTAACAGTATAAATGTGAGTTTTGTAACACATACAGTAAAAATGTATTTCATATACAGTAGTTTTGGTACAGCAGCAGAAATACCAAATGTGAAAGCTATAATTCTATAGTAACAGTTTATTGGGAATTGTGAACATGATTATTGGGAATATGTGATCTGTGATTATTGATTGTATGACATGATGATTGAATGTAAAGAGAGAAAAAAGAGAAAGTGATTGAAAACTAAAATTCTGTGAATAAAGACAGCTTGCAGCCTGCTTGAAGAACGCAACGTAATTCTTTTGTCTTTATTTTCCCCTGTAAAATACAGGACTGATCTTCTGTTACTTGCCTCTCATCTTGAGGCCTGTAACAGAATTCTGGAGGCACCGCTGGGATCAGCACCACTAGTCTAGAAGGAATGCTGATCTAAAACTACAAACCCAGGACACATCACAGTACCAGCGTGGTGGACTGACGGGCGTGCGACTGATGCAGCTGCGGGACCACGTGCGAGAGGGACCCTAGCAGAGTGCTGGACAGCCCGTCCAACATCACAGAACCAGCATACTGGAGCGGCAGACATGCGACTGAGGCAGCCACGGGACCACTGCGTGTGAGAGGGTTCCCTGCTGGAGGAGTGCTGCATGCCTCGCCCTACAGTACTGAAATGAACTGTGTAATGTGCCGGAGCTGCTGGAGGAAGACTACTGAACGGTTTGATGAGCCAGAGCTGCTGGAGCAAGACTACTGAACGGTTTGATGAGCCAGAGCTGTTGGAGGAAGACTACTGAAAACTTACTTGCCAGAGCTGCTGGACGAAGACGACTGAACTGTGTAACTGTGCCGGAGAGCGGGACGAAGATTTCTGAACTGTAAAACGCTGCTGAGTGAGACAAAATGGCGGACAGCGAAGCAAGAAAAGACCTGACATGGACAATAAAGAAACAGTTACACAAGCTGACAGCAGATGAACTCTTTGAAGTTGTCGAGAACATCACACCTGTGCCAGATGTTGACTCTTCAAAGGTAACTAAAGGTGATGAAGAGAGTTGTTTTGATTATATCTGTACGTACTTGCATTGTAAAATACTGCTTGATTCTGAGGATCAGGGTTTCGCACATTTACTTGCTTTGAGAGATATAATTAATGAGATCTTTACTCTCCGTGTCACAATGCCTAGTCCGGCTAGACCAATTTATCCGAGTACAGGAGGTAAAATAGCCAACCCATCTCCTATTAAGTCTGCTGATCAACAGGCAGTTGATTACCAAATGTTAAAGGCTAACTATGAGGCATTGGGCAAGAAATTAGCTGAACATGAACAGATGACCACATCAGCCCAACACACACCTACGTTCACTGTGTCACCACAGTCAGACCTCAGTATAGGGACCATAGCTCAGGACCATCCTACCACAGACCCAGTACACAGACAGCCTGATGGCATGGTGTCCCTTAGAGACTTATCATTCCTACAACACAGAGAATTTAAAGTCCACGGAGGTCAGTTGACAGACAGTACATCAGACATCAGTTACCATAGGTTGTGTAAGCAGATTGATGTAGGGCTAAAAGCAAAGCATTCAGAGTGTGAGATCATTCATGGGGTCCTACGTATTGTCAAACCAGGACAGTTTAAGGACATGCTTATTAATAAGGATGACTTAACCCTTAGCGAGCTTAAGAGCTTCATGCGATCACACCTGAGTGAAAAGAGTGGAAGTGAGTTATTTCAGGAGTTGATGAGCACTAAGCAGCATGAACACGAGAGCCCTCAACAGTTTCTGTACAGAGTGATAGCACTGAAGCAGAAAGTCATGTTTGCCAGGGCCTTCTCCAAAAGTACACAGATGTCCGCTCTGAACTCAAACCCCTTTTGTCTGATAATGCTGTGTCAGATGAGTCACTCAGTACGTGCACATGCAGCGATTCAAGCTGGTTGCAGATCTGATCAGATAATGACATGCAGAAGATTGGATCAACTTGTCTGATTACACATGCTGTTCTGAGATCAGACTGAATCGGATTGAATAAGCCACTGTAACCAGAGCATGGCTGACTCCGTGACGCTAGGTGGCGCTGTACCCGAGGTAACCATGGTAACCATTTCAACAAAGAGCCACTTCCGGTTGACCTCCGCTTAACAACAACAAGGAAAGGAAGAGTGCATTCTCACTGCTTTCCTATTAATAATCTGTCTAAAACAGCCTTTCTCAACCTTTTTTCAGTCATGACACCTTTCAAAAGTGAATAAAATCTCACAACACCCCAGAGTAAAATATATTTAAAAATCGCGCTGCATCGCTCTGACTGTAAATGCGAATCTTACACCGTGTCCACACTGCATGCGACGCGAGCGAGCGTCAGCGTCAAAAACAGTTCCATTGCTTTATGTTTTATTTGCACTGTCTACACTGGTTGCGTGCGACGCGGCGCCGTTTTGAGCTGGACTTTTGTCGCACGCCCTGCTTCTATTTTCTTCCCGTCGGTCGCGTTGAAAGCCGGTTGAAAGTTGGAAAAAAAAGTTGAAAGCGCTGAAGGAAACAGTCATTTCAACACAAGAACCTCAATAAAGTGGCAGCTGGCTGGAGGGAGATGCCAGGCTGGAAGGTTCTGATAAAATAATAAGATATAGCCTAACAAGAATCTTATCTTAATCTTATTTGGGCTTAATTTGTGCCGGATCCAACAAGATCATTTCTCGTGTCCTCTGCTTTCCCCACATCCCAGTAATGATCTGAGATGCTGACATGTTTTCTGCATTAACACCACGAACACACCGCTCACTCCAGCTGTTCGCTGTTTCATTGCGTCACCTCACGCCGTTATTTTGTTCGTTTTTTTCCCCACTTTGGTCGGACGTCAGACCTGCTTATATTCTCTTCCTGCCGCCTGCGTTAAAAGCGCTGTAGGAAACAGTCATGATGAGGAACGGCTGATCCAGTTAGTTGAAATGAGAAGTTATCTCTATGATTCCTCCTCATTTCACTACAAAAACCTCAGTAAAGTTCAGCTGCTGGAGGGAGATGGACAGGGAGCTGCAAAGGGAGCGCACGGGCGGTTGGTGGGGAGAATGAAAGGAGAGTCTCGGGCAGGTGAATAAAGGCAGATTTATGGTTCCGCGTAAAATCTACCCTACGGCGTAGGGTACGCGGCGACGCGCACCGTTAGGTGAGTGCGCCGCGTACCCTACGCCATAAGGTCTGCGTTGGTTAACGCAGAACCATAAATCAGCCTTAAAGGCTGCAGGCGGCGTGTGAGCGACGGATGACTTAAGAGGAGAAGAGTTTCTCCAGGAGTGGAAGCAACGCCGGGCCAGTTATGTCACAGTTTGCAGACGGATTGTTGATCCGTTGGCTAACGTGTTTGCTGGGATTATTTTGCGAGCTTTTGCAAAAGCATGCATTTCCGAGGCGCCGCAGGGCACGGAACGAGACTCTGACAGCGAGGAGTTCGGACTGGCACAGCTGATTTAGCGGAGATCTTTAATGCAGAAACAGAGGATTAGGACTTCGATGGGTTTGATTAATGTAAAAACTGAAATAAAGTAGCCTACAATCAAACAAAGTTTTGCTCCCGCTGTATTTTTAAATAGCACGCTTGTGTGCGTGTGTGTGTTCTTGTGTGTGTGCCTTTTCGGTCGGTGCGCCGTGTGTGTTTCAAATACAGAAATGACACAAGACTGAGGCCTTTCCACACGGCGCCCGTATGGTCGCGAAAATACAGTATTTATATATGAAATGTCAGAATAGGAAATTTTGACGACACTGCTGCTACTACGACGTGCTACTACTGAGCAGCGCCGTGTCGTCTCCTTTCACTTCCGGGTGAATCCCCTCCCCCGGGGGAAAACCCCACCCGGGGGAAAATCTCGAGCATGCGCAGACTGTAATATCCATGTCCCCGTTCACATGGCATTAACAAGGCGGTTGCGACTGGCTTGGGATTGGCTTATCTAGGTGCTGCAAGCGGGTTGATGAATCCGGTCTGATCAGATTGACTGGACTGACTTAAGGTGTTCACATGCAGTTTAAAAGTCAGTACGATGTGTGCAAATGATCTCCAACCAGGTTGAATCGCTGCATGTGCACGTACTGACTGATAAGGCAGGTTAACAAAGTGTGCAGCGAGGAGAGTGAGAGACAGAGAAGGCTGGGACAAGTAGGACATGGCTCTAGTAGAAAAATAACACAGGCTCACAGTGCCCAACTTGAGGATGATGTCACTGAAAAAGAACCAGAAAACAAGCCAAAGACTAAGAATAAGGTAATTGAGGAACTGAATGCCAAGGTGGATGCTCTAACTAAATTGGTTGAATCCCTCACAGCTGTTAAGGCCTCAGAACAACCCTGTGAGTGCTCTCAGCCAAAGCCAAAGCACAAACCAACAACAAGGCGATACGGATGTCCCAATTGCATTGAGAAGGGCTTAAGTTCATGCAACCATTGCTTCAAATGTGGGGAAGCAGGTCACAGGGCACTAGGATGTCTTAAACAGGGGCAGAACAAGAACAATAGCCCATCCTCTGCTAACGCCCATGCTATAAGGAGCAGCGGACAGGAGTGTCCCACAGAGACAGAGCTGACCAAAGAAAGTCAAGCTCATGTGAAAATTAACTTTGTGACCCCCTCGCCCCTAAACAGAGAGAATGAAATTCGTGAACGAGTGGCTCAGCTAGTGGGGAGGAAATGTAAGATCAAGTGTTACATTAACAGTTATGCAGTAGACTGCTTATTTGACACAGGTGCCCAAGTGAGTCTTCTCGATCGTCAGTGGGTAAATACATACCTCCCTGAGCACACAGTGCGTCCATTGGCTGAATTGATTGGACGACAACCTCTCAGTGTGCTGGCTGTAAACGGGGAACCGTTGCCATATGACGGCTGGGTAGGAGTGATGGTTAGTCTCCCTGACAACAGTGACCCTAGTTTGACAGTACATGTACCCTTCCTGGTTAATAGTGTGCCCTTGGACCGTCCATTGATCGGTTTCAATGTGATCCAGGAGCTGATACTGGGTCCAGAGGGTGGTGCAGACCTCATACCCACCCTTGTAGCACTCCTGCGAGGCGCAATGAATCTCCAAGATGATAAAGCCAGTGCAATTGTCAGTTTTGTCCAGACCAAACTCACCAATGACGAGAAAGTCAGTAGAAGTGTGTTGAGAGTAGGACAGCATGACGTAGTCATTCCGGCAGGCCAGGTCAGACATGTGAAGTGTAGGGTTCCATCCCCCTTTGACACGTCCAACCCAGTTGTGCTTTTTGAACCCACTGACAACAACCCACAGCTACAGCAGCTAGATGTTGGTGACAGTCTCGTCGCAATAAGTCAGGCAAAAGTTCCTTATGTGAGAGTCCCCATCGGTAACCACACTAGACACGAAGTGACCCTGCCCTGTAGAACAGTTCTAGGAAGCATTGAGCCAGTGGTTAAAATAGTGCAGACTGACGAGAGTGGTCCGAAGCCCAATGACAGTCAGAAAGTCCAGATGACTCAGCAGGACAAGGGAAGTAGTGTGGCAGATAGGTGGGACCCACCAGTTGACATAAGTCACTTAAGTGAGGAACAGCAGAAGGTTGCACGAGAACTGTTAAGGGAAGAGTCAGCAGCCTTCGCACGAGATGACAATGACATGGGGTGTATACCGAGCTTAGAGATGTCAATCACACTCAATGACAAAAACCCTGTACAAAGATCCTATGCCTCCATTCCAAAACCCCTGTACAAGGAGGTAAAGGAATACATTGAGGATCTGCTTATCAGAGGGTGGATTGTGAAGTCTAAGTCCCCTTATTCGGCCCCTGTCATCTGTGTGCGCAAGAAAGACGGAACTCTCCGTCTTTGTATTGATTACCGTCTCTTAAACCAGCGCACAGTCCCAGACCGCCACCCCCTGCCGAGAATCCAAGACCTCACAGACACCTTGGGTGGGTACAGTTGGTTTTCCATTCTAGATCAGGGGAAGGCTTACCACCAGGGGTTTATTGCAGAAGGGTCGCGCCACTTGACTGCATTTATTACGCCCTGGGGTCTGTT
Source organism: Cololabis saira (assembly GCF_033807715.1). NCBI lineage: Eukaryota > Metazoa > Chordata > Actinopteri > Beloniformes > Belonidae > Cololabis > Cololabis saira. The sequence continues at coordinate 3,819,497 of NC_084598.1, forward strand.
TGAGTGGGTGCGGATACCCTTTGGTTTGACAAACGCACCTGCTGCATTTCAACGCAGTATGGAAGAGATGCTCGCTCCTCTGCGTGACGAGTGTTGCATACCGTACTTGGATGACATTTTATGTTATGCCAAGACGTTTGAAGACCACATTGAAGGGCTGAGGAAGGTCCTTAGAGCTCTCCAGAGTCATGGAGTGAAACTCAGACCCACAAAATGTGACCTGTTTAAACATGAGGTGAGATATGTTGGCCGGTTGGTTTCAGCTGAGGGCATTCGCATCGACCCCAAGGACTTGGAGGCGGTGTACGCCTTGAAAAACGAGACACCGACCACCATTGGAGATGTTCGGAGAATAGCTGGGTTTCTGAGCTACTATCGTTCTTTTGTCCAAGATTTTTCCAGAGTAGCGAAGCCCATCTATGAGCTGCTACAACAGAAAAAGGGCCAAGAACAGCAGCCTCAGGATAGGCGCAAAGCTCAGAAGGGGAAGGGTGCACAATTACCATCCAGAACACCAGTTGAGTGGACCGAGCTCCACCAAGAGACCTTGTGTAAGCTAATTGACCAGCTGGTGAACCCCCCTATTCTTGCCTACCCTGACTTCGAGTTGCCTTTTGTGCTCCACACGGACGCATCTGAAAAGGGACTTGGAGCTGTTCTGTACCAACGTCAGAATGGGAAGCTAAGAGTAATCGGTTATGGCTCTCGAACCCTCAACCCAGCTGAAAGAAACTACCGAATGCACTCAGGCAAACTAGAATTTCTCGCTCTTAAGTGGGCCGTCTGTGAGAAATTTAGGGATTACTTGTATTATGCCCCACATTTTACTGTCTATACAGACAATAATCCCTTAACGTATGTCATGAGTACTGCTAAATTGAATGCAGTTGGATTCCGGTGGGTGGGTGAACTGTCAGATTTTAAGTTTGACATACGGTACAGACCCGGCAAAGCAAACGGTGATGCCGATACACTGTCCAGATGCCCCCTAGATATCAACACATATGTCACTGAGTGTACACAAGAACTTCCCAGAGAAGCTGTCACTGCTACGTGGGGAGGGTGCAGAGCAGGTGAGCAGGGAGATGTTGCCTGGATCGCCGCCCTGGCTCTAGAACAGAGTGCCCAGTCCGAACCAAGCAGCAGAGAAGCTGTGACACTGATTGATCTAGCTGAACTGCAAAAAGCCCAGCGAACAGATCCAGTGATTGGGGAGATTCTAAAAATGAAAGAGTCAGGTGCACCACTGACCGAAAACATGAAACAGAGTGTGAAGGGCGCTGGCAAGAAGGTAATGCATGAATGGACAAGGCTACACATTGAGAATGGAGTGCTCTATCGTAAGACAGCCGAGAGACGTCAGTTAGTCTTGCCCGCTAGCTACAAAGCCCTAGTCCTTAAGCACTTGCACGATGATATGGGCCATGTTGGCACTGAAAGAGTCCTAAACTTGGCTAGGCAGAGATTTTATTGGCCGTATATGAGACGTGAGATTGAAACCTATGTCACAAGACAGTGCCAATGCATAAAACAGAAAAAGCCAGTGACCCACATACGAGCACCAATGGGTAGCATAACTACCAGCTCTCCACTGGAGCTCGTATCCATTGATTATATGCACTTGGAGCCTAGTAAAGGTGGATACCAATACATTCTTGTTGTGGTAGACCACTTTACCCGATATGCACAGGCCTATCCGACTCGTAACAAGTCTGGGAAAACCGCGGCGGAGAAGATCTTTAATGATTACATTCCCAGATATGGATACATGTCTAAATTACACCACGACCAAGGGAAGGAGTTCGAGAATGATCTCTTCCGAACTCTACAGAAAATGAGCACAGTAGGACACTCTCGTACGACTCCCTACCACCCTCAGGGGAATCCGGCCGAACGGTTTAACCGTACGATTCTCCAGATGTTGCGTACCCTGAAGGAGACAAAAAAGGAAAATTGGAAAGACTATCTTCCCCAGATTGTACATGCGTATAATAGTACACGTCATGAAGCGACTGGTTATTCACCTTTCTTTCTGCTTTTTGGTAGACACCCCCGGTTGCCGATAGACCTGTTGTTCAGAATGGTTACCAATGAGGAACCCCAGACCTCAAAGGGCTATGCCGAGAAATGGGCAGAACGCATGTCAGAAGCGTATCGCATAGCATCAGAAAACAGCAAAAAGTCAAGTGATCGAGGTAAAAAGTATTATGACCAACACACAAGAGGTGTAGTGCTACAACCAGGTGATCGAGTGCTCGTACGCAACCTGAGTCAAAGAGGTGGCCCTGGAAAGTTAAGGTCATATTGGGAAAGCACCATCTATATCGTGGTAGAACAAATCAGTGACAATCCAGTCTACAAGGTGGTCAAAGAAACTGATAGAACCAAGTCACGTATATTGCATCGTAATTTGTTGCATCTTGTCAATGACCTACCTGTCGAGCTGCCCAAAGAGGTAGAAAAGTCCAAGTCAAAGAAAAGGAGAGGCACAAATACGCCTTTCAGGGAGACAGAACCACAACCCGACAGTGACACAAGTTCTGATGATGATGGAAACACATACTATGAGTTAAGATATAATCTGAGGAGTGGAAACAGAATAGATGCTCCACCCACAGAACAGAGAAAAAAGGAACAGAATCAGTATGATGGAAATCAGTACAATGAGCCGAACAGTGACATTGAACAGGAGGAACATGAAGGGAACCAAGAGCCAAGAGTCAGTCCCAGGCCTTCCACTGCAAGTGAAAGTGAAACTGAGGAGCCTGCTCCAGAAGTGAATCTAGGGAGACCTAGCCTGACCCCTGATAGTAATGTGCACACACCCAGAAGGTCCATTAGAGATAGGAGGCCAGCTACACGTTTCACTTACGATACCCTAGGTCAGCCTTCAGTTCAGAGAAACCCTTCAGTTGGTAGTGCAGAAGTATATGGGCCCCTACAGATGTCGTATTGGGGAATGCAGGTTAACCCTTTTGCACTTTACCAAGTCCCGGCACCCTACTGGCCATCCCCTTTCCCCTACCCAGTATTCCCGAACATGCACACCTACACTTAGGTGATTGAGGAATCACACTAAAAGTTTGTTATTTTGGAAGTGCTTTTGAATGGTAAAATGTCTGGAGCCATTTTATTTTTTGTTGGGGAGTGTGTGACACCTACAAGTGTATGTGCACAATTGTGTATTGGTTTTATTTTAATTTTGAGTTTTAGCCATGTAAAAGGCCTATTTCAGTTGCATTTTGTGTTTCAAATTAAAGTAGGAGCAGTTACTTAGTTACGCCACCAGGGGGCATTAAGAAGCGCTGAGTATGCCTTGGGCGTTGCGCAGTGGTATCACCGGTATATGAACCACGGAGGCTACCGTACTTCAGACAGCTTGCAGCCTGCTTGAAGAACGCAACGTAATTCTTTTGTCTTTATTTTCCCCTGTAAAATACAGGTTAGTAAAATGTGCAAAAGCATCACAACTAATGGCAAAGGACTCATAAGCCTTTATGTTTTAGTTTTATCTAAGTAACATGCAGAAATATCGTGTTTTAGTTTATTTTGAGACTTGAAAGAGTACACGTGTTTTACCATTCACAGTTAGCCTACATTTTGGTGTGTCATTGTACATGTGTTAGAGAGTACAGTATTTCATGGTATTTGAGACCAACTTTTTTGATTAATTCATTTATTTATATTATTATTAAAAACGTTCTAGAAATGCAGTAAGACTGTAAAAAGAGTAAACATTACAGGTTTAAAACAGTATTTAACAGTATTACTGAGAAAGCAAACTAAGAGACTGATTAAAAGTAACAGTATAAATGTGAGTTTTGTAACACATACAGTAAAAATGTATTTCATATACAGTAGTTTTGGTACAGCAGCAGAAATACCAAATGTGAAAGCTATAATTCTATAGTAACAGTTTATTGGGAATTGGGAACATGATTATTGGGAATATGTGATCTGTGATTATTGATTGTATGACATGATGATTGAATGTAAAGAGAGAAAAAAGAGAAAGTGATTGAAAACTAAAATTCTGTGAATAAAGACAGCTTGCAGCCTGCTTGAAGAACGCAACGTAATTCTTTTGTCTTTATTTTCCCCTGTAAAATACAGGACTGATCTTCTGTTACTTGCCTCTCATCTTGAGGCCTGTAACATATTGACTAATGTAATTCCTTGTTGGTCGGCCTTCCTGCATGCTCAGTTAAACCTCTGCAGATTACCCAGAATGCAGCAGCACGTCTGGTCTTCAACCAACCCAAGCAAGCTCATGTCACTCGCTGCTAATCTCTCTGCACTGGCTTCCAGTTGCAGCATCAAGTTCAAAGCTCTGCTTCTGGCTACCAAGCAATTACCACAATGGCTCCTGCCTACCTTCACTCCTTCATCCAGAGCTACTCTCCCTCTACCTTCACTCCTTCATCCAGAGCTACACTCCCTCTACCTTCACTCCTTCATCCAGAGCTACTCTCCCTCTACCTTCACTCCTTCATCCAGAGCTACACTCCCTCTACCTTCACTCCTTCATCCAGAGCTACTCTCCCTCTACCTTCACTCCTTCATCCAGAGCTACTCTCCCTCTACCTTCACTCCTTCATCCAGAGCTACTCTCCCTCTACCTTCACTCCTTCATCCAGAGCTACTCTCCCTCTACCTTCACTCCTTCATCCAGAGCTACACTCCCTCTACCTTCACTCCTTCATCCAGAGCTACACTCCCTCTACCTTCACTCCTTCATCCAGAGCTACACTCCCTCTACCTTCACTCCTTCATCCAGAGCTACACTCCCTCTACCTTCACTCCTTCATCCAGAGCTACTCTCCCTCTACCTTCACTCCTTCATCTAGAGCTACACTCCATCTACTTTCACTCCTTCATCCAGAGCTACACTCCCTCTACCTTCACTCCTTCATCCAGAGCTACACTCCCTCTACCTTCACTCCTTCATCCAGAGCTACACTTCCTCTACCTTCACTCCTTCATCCAGAGCTATTCTCCTTTGTATATATAGTGTAAAAACATGTTAATTCCTGTATATCCGTTAGTTATTTCACACTGACTGTAGGAGTGACTGTGGGCCAGCGTGGCTGTCTGTCTCTATGCTGCTTTAAGACAGTCAGGTGACGCCAACTCTGTCAACTAAATTCAGCCAAACCATCCGAGAGCGGAGAGCGTTAGTGGTCTGGTAGGAAGGCTGGTATCCCCAGTCTTAACTGCAATCTCTGAACTGTTTACAAGGTCACAACAGCTTTCCATTGAGGTGATAAGGATGTAAGCAGAGACGTACACATGGGGCATGGCATGTATAGACTACTTGTGCTGATCTTGGGAGCCTTAAGTGTTACATAAGCCGGCTATCATCTTTCTCTATTAACTTTGAATAATCTTGAAATGCTAATTATCTTATTGAAGTGCAACTAGCAAAAATAGCTGAAATTACATAAATTCTTATGAAAAGAAACCAACTCGGACAAAAATATCCCTCATAAATTTCTAATGAAATCAAATGTTTTCTTTCCTAAATTCCGTCATCGTTTTTTTTATTTATGGTTTGACATTGCAGCTTTTACGATATATGCATAACAGTGGAAAATGTGGACATTCTTTCTTTAAAAACACCAGTTTGTGTTGGAGAAAATGTGTATGCGTGTTTTTTGTGTATGGATTGTTTCTCCATCAGCATGCTTTGTCAGATAATCAATCAACTACACATGACTCCCGCTCTATGATTGCGTTTGAAACGTTCTGCCAGTTGAAGTGTTCTAACTTTGTTTTTTGAAATAAATCCATCTATTTCTCCTCTAATCCTTCGCACTTACAAAGGTTCTGGTTGCTGGATGATGGCAACTCCTCTGAAGAAGGGCAAATGTCTTGAACTTGTAATTAATCATTGTCACTATGCAATACTGCAAAAAAGATTTGTATATTCCCATATAACCCTTTCCAGATTGATAGGCAGCAACAGTTAGGCTACTTGTCATAAATCTCGGCTGATGTCTTTTCTCCTTGGCTTTGTGTTTAACCAAACCTAAATGCTTCGGACTAGAAATGTGCCAAAATGTCTGTTTTAAGGAGTTGGGCATACTTGTTGGTGATCAGTGAATCAATTGCCTTTTCTTAGCAGCAGCTGGCTGTTACTAACCCCTTTACCCTTTACTTTGTTTTTGCAAAAGTTGGCACATTTTCCTAAAGCTTTCATTAAAATGTCTGTGTCAAAATTTAGTCAACAGGCTGGATTATCAAAGTGGCAATATTAATGCCTTTGGCTATGTTCTTCCTTAGTTTTCATCTCACCAAGACCTGGTACTGTGTCTGTGGTACATGCTGTACACACTGGCCAGTGAACATTACTTATAAATGAGTTACTTCTGTGCTTCGTCTATTTTGTTTCTACTTCCTTGGTCAAAATACCAGTCAAAAAACAACTCCCCTTTACAACATACAGTACTTTATTTTGCAGCTATTTTCATTAACAGGCAGTCTTAGGGGTGGAGTCAGCCACTGGACTTGACTCCACCCCTTTCCCTTGAATGACTTGCATCTTTTCAAACTGGTGTTACAATCAGCACTGGAGTTGAGGGGGGATGAGGGGGGACGGCATCCCCCCTGAAATAAAAATGGTCCAAATCATCCCCCCTGTAAAACTGCCATCCCCCCATTCCATCCCTTGTCATTTTATCAATGAATGTGGTTTTACTGCTATTTCAACATTTAGAGTCATCACCAGAAAAATAACACCAGAAAAATAACTTGTTTGACAATTTTTACCTGTTTCAAGTAAATTCTCAGTTGAAATAAGTAGAAAAATATGCCAGTGGGACGAGATTTATCTTCTTTTTTTTTTTTTTTTTTTTTTTTTTTCCTACCTTGTCTGCACACATATTATTGATTGATACCATGACGGTAGAAACCAAAAGTGTATATATGTGCATTATTACTATATATAATATATATACATATATATACGCACACATATGCGTACACATACATAAATATACACATACAAACCCAGTGTTTTTTTTTTTTGTTTTTTTTGGGGGGGGGGGGTGACGACATCCACTGCCAATCCAGGAAGCAGGAACACACGGAGACACATGTCAAGCACTGGAAATCTGCAACAAAAAACCACAAACAAAGCACGGAACCGGCACGGAGCCAACCAAAACAATAACAGCAATCGACCTAAATCTTGAGATCTGATCGCAGTCTGAGCTAAGCTATCGCTACCGCTACCTAAACCCAAAAACTAGAGAGCCAGCATGCAGGTGAACAAGCCAGTGTGTATGTCTATGTGTGTGTGTGTGTATGTATATGATCATGCGCGTGTGTGTGTGTGTGTGTGTGTGTGTGTGTGTGTGTGTGTGTGTATGCATGTGACTAAGTGACTATATGTGTGTATGTGTGTGTGTGTGTGTGTGTGTGTGTGTGTGTGTGTGTGTGTGTGTGTGTGTGTGTGTGTGTGTGTGTGTGTGTAATAAACCAAACAAAGCTCCACCTGAAGTGTATCTATAGTGGGGGAGCAACCCCGCCACCCGAGAGACCAGAGGCCGACACGGAAGAGCCCGGAACCCAGGCCACCGGCAACCCCACAGAGGGGAGAAGTAGGAGGTAGGCAACCCACCGCCTGCGAGGCCCCCCCCCCCCGGCGGCGGCCGAGGGGGCCCGCGGGCGGGGCCCCCACAGCGCGGGAAGAAGCAGCCAGGGATCCCGCGGCGGCGGACCGCGACCCAGGCAATCCCCGGCCACCCGGGCCGGGCCGGACAGAGAGCCAGCCAGGACAGGTGGCCAGGAGGCCCTCACCCTTCAGGCCAACGACCCCCACCCGGCAGGGGGCCAGCCTGCCTGGAGAGACAGAGCCGCCCCGGCCACCGACGCGGGCAGGCGCACCCGTCCCCCACGAAAGTGGCCCCCCAAGACCAGAGGGGCGCCCCGCCGCAGAGGCAGCGGGGGGGACCGGAGACGGGCCCGGAGAGAGGGAACCCCCCAACAAGGCGACACCCGTGCAGGCCCGACAACGGAGGGCCCCAGACCCAGGCATCCCATTCATTCATCCATTCAGCTATCCGATACCTATACTAATAATAATATAATATACTATACATAATAATAATACTACTAATAATAATACTACTAATAATAATACTAATAATAATAATAATAATAATAATAATAATAACCATCTTTGTATAATATAATATTCATAAATTATTAAGTTTTGATGTCCTGCCAATGGAGGCTCAAATCCTCCATGGCAGGACCCTTCCATACCGCATTCTCACCGACACAGACATACAATCACGCACCGTTTCCCCCTCCCCGGGGGGCTCCAGCACCGCCAGAAGGCACCCCAGGCTGCATGGCGGGCCCCGCCAGGCCCGGGTAACCCGACCCACCTGTCCCAGGCCGGTGAGGGAACGCGGGTGATGTGGGACCCCCTCCCGCCCCTGGTGTTGAGTGCGTGTGATTAATGCCATAAAAACAGGGAGGGGGAGGGCCAAGTATCGATTGACACCGACCCCCCCCCCCCCTCCCGAACTACGTGTCCTTGGGACGGTGCCCCCCACGACCCGGACCCCCCGCCCTTCGCCTATGTGCGTATGAATCGTGTAGGGGGGGAAAGAGGGGGAGCGGAGGCCGAAGCCAGGAAGCAGGACCAGCAAAGCCGGCCCTGATAAGACACCCGCGTCCCCCCACCGGCCATCCAGTAGACGGGGGCCGGCCCTCCGAGCCGGGCCAGGGCCCCACCGTACCTCCACGGGCGCCCCCGGCGCCGCCGGAGCCCCCAGACGGAGGGGGAAACGAGATTTATCTTCTTATTACAAGCAAAAAAATCTTGTTCCACTGGCAGATTTTTCTACTTGTTTCAAGTGAAAATCTACTTGAAACAGGTGAAAATTGTTGTTTTTTCCAGTGATGAGTCTTGTTTTAAGTTAAGTTTAGTTTCGGTTCCACCCCAAAAATGTAAGTGGCCACCCCTATGAAACATTTTTGGAGGCGCCCCTGAATAGAGGGTGTAATTACTGGCTTCCATATCCTAGATAGGATTTTCTGATATAAATTATGACCTTCTGACATCTCATGTGGTGTTGTTAAGACCCTGATTAAAAAAAAAAAAAAGAAAAAAGGAATACATTTTATTTCCCCATGCCTAAAACCGTACAATGGAAGGGAGATATAATTCCTTTTTCACATGACGTGTTTAGAAGCTACAGTCATTCCTAGTTTGCTTTATGTGGACATGAACATGCTTAAGTTACGTATAGGCGACATCTTAAATGATGATCTGAGTGGTACCAATCTGTTTACATGAGTGAGATAGTGAGATTAGTTCCCAAAGAATATAATAAACATTACCTGTATGGTTTGGCTCTGGTACACTTTAATCACGTGGAAGTTAAAACTGTAGACTCCTTTCCGTGGGGACAAAAATACAGATTCAAATGTGAAGTAGTTTCCTATATTCACAAGCACCTGCAAGAGGAAGCAAAAAAGAAACAATAAAAAAAGTGATAAAATAATAATAAATAAATAAAGATACACAATGAAAAGTGTTTGTATTCAGCTCTTCAGTAACGGCTTTCATTTCAAAGGGGATTTGGGATTAAATATTAGAATATGAAATAAGCCATGCTCAACTGATTGCTAGGGCAACCGAGCCCCCTCTAGATGAGCACATGACACTCTTCACAAAAACATTCATTCATCCTTTATTCTCAATGGACAAAATCCAGTCTCCAGATATTCTTCAGAATAGTTTTCCTTCTTTTTTTTCTTTTTTAGAAAATGTCACACAGGGTGTTTTTGAATCACTTTTCTCTGTGGTGCTTCCATCAGCTTAACACATGTAAAATAATCTAATGACATTTATAGACCTGCTAAATAAATAACTAACTCCCCACTTTAGTTTTAGTTTAGTTTAGTTTATTGGTCCTTTCAATTTCCACAACACAAATAACCCAAAGTACAGCTGTAAATCATCAGTGTAATACAAAAAATATATAATTTTGGTATATATATATATATATATATATATATATATATATATATATATATATATATATATATATATATATATATATATATATATATATATATATATATATATACAATTTTAACTAAAAACCAAGGACCAAAAGGTGTAGACTGAAGCCTAAGCATATTTTCACAAAAAAAATGTTAGCTTTTAAAAACTAGTGCATTTAGGATTTAGAGAATGAGTTAAATACTTTAACATGCTGAAGTGTATCTAACCTGAATATGTCTGCCATTATACTCAGCACTAACACAGTCTCAACGTGTCACTAAAAGGCTTTTTTATTTTTTTGTTTTACCACAGTAACATTAGTAACCTGTAGTCTATTCCACCCTTGTATCACACCTGCACTGAGGACTGGGTCAGAATCCCTGACAGATATTGCTCTCAGAGCAACATTGATATGATTCACACCAATCAGCCTCCTGCAGGGACAGCAGAACCTGGGCATGCAATTCAAATGAGGCCAGGAGATCAACACCCAACACTGCCCACCGATGCGTGACACTTTTTGTTTGTCTGCTTGTTTTATGATGGTTTTTTTGTGTGTGGGTGAGGGGGGGATGAGGGGATGGCATCCCCCCCTGAAATAAAAAGGGTCCAAATCATCCCCCCTGTAAAACTGCCATCCCCCCTTTCCATCCCTTATGTCATTTAATCAATGAACGTGGTTTTACTGCTATTTCAACATTTAGAGTCATCACCAGAAAAATAACACCAGAAAAATAACTTATTTGACAATTTTCACCTGTTTCAAGTAAATTTTCACTTGAAATAAATAGGAAAATCTGCCAGTGGGACAAGATTTATCTTCTCATTACAAGCAAAAAAATCTTGTTCCACTGGCAGATTTTTCTACTTATTTTAAGTGAAAATCTACTTGAAACAGTTGAAAATTGTTGTTTTTTTTTTCCAGTGATGAGTCTTGTTTTAAGTGTAATGAGATTTCTTTTACTAAAATGAGACATTTTAACTAGAAATAAGACAAAATTCTTGTTAAGATTTAGAGTTTTTGCAGTGATCCATGTTACTTATCCTGTGAAGGACAGAGTCATATTGATAAGTTCAGAAAAGTGTTTTTTATTGTTGTGTTTTGATGTATTTGATGTAAGCCCAGTGGATATTTAAAGCTTACAGAAGGCTGCATTTAACTGCTGCTATGTCATTCCTGCAGTATTTCTGCAGGTGTTTTGGTCACTGCTATTATTTGTAATATATTATATTATTTGTAATCAGCACAAATGATCTGTCCCCGTATGATAAAATCCACCATCCCCCCTGATTTTTGTTTACAACTCGAGTACTGGGTATGGGTGATTGTCTGCACACTTGTATGAGGGTGGCACGGATATCTTGAGGCAATACAGTTACTGCTCTGCAGGATTCCCGCCCTCGAACATGATCCGGTCACTTTTGGACCCGTGCACGTGAAATACGCGCGCATTAACGCACACATGAACGGAATCTGCGTGTCAAAGACAACCAGCACCCAACTAAACTCTGCGCTGCCGCTGGACTTCACACCGCAATGACTTTTTAACGTCATGCATCACCATTTAAAACTGAGGCAATAATTAAGATTAGTTTATAAGAAAATAAAGTATAAATAAAATATAAATAAAAACTATAATAAAATAAGGGAGTGAAATTAGTTTAATCAGAATCAGAATCATGTTTTGGCCAGGTCAGGTCAGACAAGACATGGAATTTGACTCGGTTATTTTCACTATTTTGCTACAGTAAATAGGTAATAGACAAATGACAGCTCTTATTAATACAATTTTTAAAAAAGTGAAAGGTGCAGCGGTATGAGGTATGATTATTGGAAGGTGCATTGTCACAGTATATGATTGTGTGATTATATTGCACGATGATTGATTACTCTGAGACTCTAGATAATATCAATTAGAAAATAGCCTACATCAAAAGTCGCGATTGAAAGTGCCCATTAAACGTCCATTCGACCACTTTTTGATCTGAATATTGTTAAAGAATAGAATCTAGACCTGGTCGAAGTAGATGATCCTGGTTTTGTTGCTCATCTCGGAGGGCTCGTGGTTGTTGCTCCGCACCGCGGAGAACGCCACCTTGGAGCTGGCTGCGCGCACCGAGATGCCCAGCGGGGAGGACGAAGCCCTCCAGTCCGCGGCCGGGTTGGAGTCGCACACCACCAGGCATTTGCCCTCCAGGACGATCGGTTCCGTGTCGTTCTGAGCCCTGGCCAGCCCGGAGATCACGGCCCAGCTGAGCACCAGCAGGGGGAAGTTCACCATGACGCGCTCCGGTTGGAATAAGAGACGGACCGTCTGCGCAACTTTCCCAGTCCCCCCGCTTGGTCTTCCTCCCCGCAAACGCGTCTGACGCTCAAATTCTCTTATTGGATCCAGAGATAAGCCATATCCGAAGTGGAATATTTTAGAGAAACAATCCTGCTACGTCCAAATCTTCTTTTACGCAGATATCACCGATAGTTTTCCGTGCTGCTTCTCATTTTCATGAGTAATTTGTTCAAAAATCGTTGATGAGACAAAAGTAGGGATGTTGCACTGAATACTGTTCCAGCATAAGAAGGCAATCAGACAACATTTGTCCGCAGATGTCATCCCCGTCTCTGATTCCAGCTGCAGCAGTGGTGCTGCCTGTGCGCTCACACATCCATGCAGGTTATACTGACACACGCAGAGTCAGAAGTTTAATACTCTCTCTAAGTACATTCCCAAACTTAAGCCTTTATACTTGTTAATTGCATCTTGATCCACGATCATATTTTATGTTCATTAACCCTTGTGCTGTCTTTGGGTCAAAATGACCCAATTCTTCTCTCCTTCTTTCCTCCTGCTCTCTTCCTTCTTCCTTTCCTCTTTTCCAAATTTTTTACCCTCCTTTACTCCTTTTTCTTCCTACCTCCCTTTCGTCATTCGTTCCTTTATTACCTTATTTGCTTTTCCTTCCTTCTTTCCTTATTTTATCCATTCCTTCCTTCTTCTCTCCCTTCTTTCTTTCCTTTTCTCCATTCCTTCCTCCCTCCCTTCTTTCCTTCCTTTCTACCTTCCTTACTCCCTTTCCTACTTCCTTCCTTCTTTTCTCCTTTCTTCCTTCTTTCCTCCCTTCCATCTTTTCTCACTTCTTTCTTTCCTTCTTTTCTCCTTTCTTCCATACTTCCTTCTTTCCTTCCTTCCATCTTTTCTCCCTTCCTTCCTTCCATCTTTTCTCCCTTCCTTCCTTCCATCTTTTCCCCCTTCCTTCCTTCCATCTTTTCTCCCTTCTTTCTTTCCTTCTTTTCTCCTTTCTTCCTTACTTCCTTCTTTCCTTCCTTCCATCTTTTCTCCCTTCCTTCTTTTCTCCTTTCTTCCTTCTTTCCTTCCTTCCTTCTTTTCTCCTCCACCCTCCCTTGACCCAAAGACAGCACAAGGGTTAACTGTTTCTAATCAGACCACACCCAGGCATGAATTAGACCTAACTCTGATTGTTCCATCTAGGAGTAAATACTAAAGTAATTCTACCCGAAGCACTTTCTCTGCTCTGTCTCAGTTTCAAGAGACTAAGTAGTGAAAAATACATAACTGAATCTCTTTCAGAGCAAGCGTTTGACCTTCCCTGACCCCACAAGTCCCCTGATGTTTCACTGTTGTGGTGACTCCTGATAACATCCTGGGGCTTGTGAGCTGAGAGTCTGAGGCTTAACAAATGGCACTGTGGCGTTTTACAGAAGCCAACTAAGAGACCTTTAGTCGTGATTGTCAATTTTGTTCACCACAAAAGGCAAGCAATTTTTTTTTTCTTCTTCATTTCAGATGCAGGCTATTGTGACAGCCATCCTCCTGAAACAGTTCACGCCCTTGGCACTAGATCACAATCACAATCAGAAAGAAGTTTATTATATTATATTATATCAATCAATCAATCAAATTTTATTTATATAGCACCTTTCATCCAGGTACATGAAATACAAAGTGCTTTGACATTTTGATTGACAAATAAGCGTAATAAAAACAAAAAAATAAAAACTGGGAGACCAATGCACACTGACATAGGATATAGTGGATTAAAATGAAATAATGATAAAAGTTCAAGGATTAAGGCTAAAACATAATCAGTCCACAACAATAAAATATAATAATAAAAACATTACAAGAAATAGATAAATAAATAAAACAAATACCTTTAAAAAATGTTAAACAGAATAAAACTATAAAATTTGAAGCTACATAAAAGCCAGACCAAAGAGATGAGTTTTTAGTCTACGTTTAAAAATGTGCACATTTCCAGCTCTATAGTTTAACACACACAAGGAATTTGTATTGCTGATTGGTGAAATACAAAAGAACAAATAATATTAAAAGAAAAAATGTACAACATGTTGGTTTTAAAGTGCCGGAGTAATGAGTCCGTATGCTTCTGCACTGTTTTATCACAGTTAAACAGAGAAACCTCTGACTAAATGGCAACTACTTCAGTGTGGATTGTGGATTTTTGGAATAAAGGAGTTGATTCAAACTGAGTCCAGAGAGTAAAGAAGCTCTAATGTGACATTTGCTTTTGGGCAATTTTTGTGAAGGTGAATTTGCAGCAGTGTTGCCAGATACCGAAAACCAAATTATTGTACAGAGAGTCTGAAACTATATTTTGCGTAAAATTATCCTATGCTAAAACAAGGGCGAATGAGAAACAAGTTTGCTGATGGCATGAGGAGGTGTGTCTGTGTGAGAGACAAAGTGAGGATAAAATAAAAAAAAGTGACAAAACCAGATCAATTATGAACAAATGGCTCTGCTGAATATGATTAAAAATCTGACTAAATGCAAATAACAGTCATGAAGAAATACAGTGAAATTATCGTACACTTCCGACTATTGTACATCATAAGGAGGTCCAAATTATCGTAGAAATACGATAATTATCGTATATCTGGCAACACTGGCTTGCAGACTGAGACAAGAAAGCAGGAGTGCGGCAACGGTGGAAGTGACGAATTTCAAAAATTCAAATACCTAAAGACTAATGAAAATAAATGACATAATTTTAAATAATTTTATTGCAGTAAGGTACCAGATGAACCACGGCCTGGTACCGGTCCTCAGCCTGGTGCTTGGGACCTCTGCTATACAGTGTGCCGTCGCAGCAGAGCTCTCGGGTCTGTGACATATCAGAGTAGGTGATGTAAAATAATAAATATAATAAATGACATAGTTTTAAATAATTTTACTGCAGTAAGGTACCAGATGAACCACGGCCTGGTACCGGTCCTCAGCCTGGTGCTTGGGGACCTCTGCAACACAGCGTGCCGTCGCAGCAGAGCTCATATCAGAGTAGGTGATGTATGATTTATAGATCAGGTTTTACATTCCACACCTTCAGTTCTGCAGTTTTGGTTTTAAATTCCACATGTTATTGGAAACACAGAGAATCACTTAATTGTGGACTGTAAGACTAAATACCTAAACATAATGCAAGATGCAGCAACCCACTAAAAAAGAACTGAATATCTGGCTGAAACAGGTTTCAGGAGTTGTGCAGATTAGACTAGAGTCTGGAGATGCAGACGGTGACCTGGCAACAACCCTTTTATGGATGGAAGCCTGCTCTACAAGAATGGTGCAAGCCCCTCTAAAGGGCTCAGTGTGTAGTGCATTATTTATTGGAGGTGAAGTCAGTACTTGTAAGTACTAACAATTGCACCAGGACTTAAAGGCATCGGTTAGGATGTGACATACATACAATGAAAAATTCTGAAAAAAAATTACATAAGTAAAAAGGTCTTGTAACACTTTAAAATGACCCTCTGTGGTACTTTTATACATTTTTAAATTATTATTATGTTTTCTTTTTAATTATAAGTATTTTTTTGAGTACTCTAGGTGGAAAACTTAATGGTAAAAGCTTGTATTGGTGACTTTTCTTGAGGAAAAGGCTCCAAGATAAACATTTACTATTACTAATACTACTACTGATTTATTTATATTTTTTATTTTATTTTTTTTCATATATAAGACAGTTACGTCTAAAAGTCAGTGCAGTTTACTAGATGCAGAAGTGCTGAGTCTTTAGCTTGCTCTTAAAAGTAGGTACAGACCCTGCGAATCGGACAGTTTGGTAGGTCGTTCCACCATCGGGGAACATTTATATTGATTTATTTATGAACATGAATTTCATCTATTAGCTAGAAAATCTCTGCACAACATTTGACTCTCACACATAACCTTTCAACTATACGGCTGGAGCTACAGTGTTTGTTTGTTTAGTCTTTTGTTTCCCTGGATTTCTCAGGTTGTTTTAATGGCAGATGCATTCCCAGAATGTTGAAATTGTTCGACCACAAATGCCAACAGGAATTAGGCAATAATTACAACATCAATCAATGCCTAGTGAATAAAATACAGAAGTGTCTGAAAAGTGAAACCAAAGACTGTAATGATTTAAAGGAAAAATCTAAGCTTCAATCTCTAAGAAATCTAAGAAAGCAATAGGCATTCAAAGGAACTTAAAAGAAAGGTAACAATGGTAACAGAAATGGTTTATAACTGACAAACATAACAAATAACAATAACCTGTAACATTGAGAGGTGAAAATCAGACATTGCTTTTTTTATTTTTTTATTTATTTTTTATTTATTTTTTTTATTTGGATTGTGGTTCAACAGAATAATCTAATGAACAAAAAATATCAAACCAATAACCCTGGCCTTGAAACATTAGTTGGTACTGCTAGAAAGGATGAAATTAATTTGAGCATAGGAGCATGTCGAACAGTTAACAGGTCTGTCTGGTGCTGCTGGTGGAGACTATAGAGGTTCATGCTTCTGAATCTGTTTGCATTTGCATCTGTGTTGTCTGTTCCTCTTTTGCTAAATGTTTTTTATTGTGGGCTATTTATTAGGGCCCGAGCACTTACTGTACAGTGTGAAGGCCCTAATGTATCTGTAAGAATTCTTTCTTTCTTCTTTCTTCCGACGAAAGGAGGGCCTTTTTCCCCCCTAAACGTGCCCCAAAAGTCACCAAATTTTGCACCAAGCCAGGCCTGGTGAAAAATGTGATATTTAATGGTTTGCATTAATGGGCGTGGCCTAATGGCTCAACAGCACCCCCTAGAAAACTTTGCGCCTCTTCATCTGATTGGTCCATATCTGATAGTTCCTACTTTCTGCCATAACTTTTGAATGGTTTGATATAGAGAGTTGTGGGTGGTGTCATCATCTAAATGTCCAGTTCTGAAGAATCTACATCAAGTCATACAAGCTTCCACTGCAGCTCACAAGGGAGCTGCAGTGGAACAAAAAACTGAACTGGACTGTAAACACTCAGGCACTTTATAAGAAAGGCCAAAGCAGATCCACCTGCTGCGCAGACTGAGTGCACAAGGGTGGAGGACCGTTCATCGCTGCTTGCAGCTTTAATTAATTTTTTTATTTTATCCAACAGAAGGAATGTAGGTAACAATGGTTCTTTGAGTCCCTGGATGACTGCCAGTAACAGTAAACAAAGTGGATATGTGTTCTTGCACCCTACACTCATCAAATTTTTATGTAAAGAAAGTAATGCGTGTGACCTGTCGGCCACTGCTGCGATTGCACTATAAACACATGTGGTAGACCAGGTCCACTCTCTTAGATCTTCTCAAAGGGAATTGTTTTTGCAGGTTTCTTGACTCCGTAGATCCAAACTTCAGATCTACATGATCCATGTTGAACAAAGGTACATGTTTGGTGTTTGTCATCCTGCCTGTGACAATATGGTCGGAGTGCAATTGCTGCCCCTCAAAGCCTGATTTATGCTACCGCCTGGCACAGCCAGATAGCATTCTGCCATCTTGGCAATATTATTATTCAAATATGTTTATTGATTTTCCAATTATATTTACATTAGAACTTGGTACCCCAGACCCATAAAATAAGTACAAATAAATGCAAACATCATGAAAATAGAACCACAGCAATACATACAAAAAAAGATAAAATGTATGCATATGGTATGGCATGTAAAGACAATGTAATGTATAAAACACATACCCATAAAGAAATGTAATCGTATAATCTATACGCATACATACAGACACATACACAAAAAAAAGGGGGAGGGGGCTACACTGTCAGAAATTTCACTTCAAAATAAGATAAAAATGGCTGCCAAACTTTAAAATATTTGTGCGTATCACCCTGGGCGGTGTACTTCAGTTGTTCCAGTTTGAGGTGAGACATCACGTCTTCCACCCACCGCTTATGAGAGGGAGGTGTGGGCTTTTCCAGCTAAAAAGTATCAGACGTCATGCAAGTAGAGTTGAGAATGCTACTGCTTCCGCCTGGTGCCTAGAAATTGGCGTCTCCTCAGGGACGACCCCAAATAATGCAGTCAGTGGATTGGGACTGATAATTTTATTGCAAATATATGAAACCGTATCAAATATATTTTCCCAAAATAGATCCAGCTTTGGACAGAACCAAAACATGTGACTAAGGGTAGCTGGGTCCTGCCTGCATCTGATGCAAGTTGGATCCAAGCCAGGGTAGAGTTTGGCTAACTTACTGGCAGAAAGATGTAACCTGTGCAAGACCTTAAATTGCAGCAGCCCATGTCGGATACAAATTGAGGAGGAGTGTATCAACGTTACCGCTGTTTGCCAGTTTACATCCGAAATGACGTTGCCTAATTCTTCCTCCCATTGCCTTGAAAAACGATGAAGTGACATGTCAGCAGCATGCTGGATATTATCATACAACCTAGAGACCAGACCTCTGTCTACTGGATCCATGGTCAAACAATCATCTATCCATGTACTCTTAGGGGTTGTCAAAGAGAAGTGTTTTTTGACGCCATCTTGGCAATATGAGGGTATTTACACTCATTGCTTTTCCACCACTTCAGTGGATCACCATCCACTGTGATGCCGCTTGCTGCCAGGTAGGATGCAACCTGGTAGCGGACTTCTGCCGTCGCAAAGTCCCCCCCTCTCCAGTGAACATCCAGGGAACGGACATAGAGATAGTGGACTCTTACAAGTACCTGGGTGTTCACCTGAACAAAAAACTGAACTGGACTGTAAACACTCAGGCACTTTATAAGAAAGGCCAAAGCAGATTCACCTGCTGCGCAGACTGAGGTCCTTTGGAGTGAGGGACGGCCTCCTGAGGACCTTTGGAGTGAGGGACGTCCTCCTGAGGACCTTTGGAGTGAGGGACGGTCTCCTGAGGACCTTTGGAGTTAGGGACGGCCTCCTGAGGACCTTTGGAGTGAGGGACGGTCTCCTGAGGACCTTTGGAGTGAGGGACGGTCTCCTGAGGACCGCTGGAGTGAGGGACGGTCTCCTGAGGACCGCTGGAGTGAGGGACGGTCTCCTGAGGACCGCTGGAGTGAGGGACGGTCTCCTGAGGACCTTTGGAGTGAGGTAGGTCCTCCTGAGGACCTTTGGAGTGAGGTAGGTCCTCCTGAGGACCTTTGGAGTGAGGGACGGCCTCCTGAGGACAGTTGGAGTGAGGGACGGCCTCCTGAGGACCTTTGGAGTGAGGGACGGTCTCCTGAGGACCGCTGGAGTGAGGGACGGTCTCCTGAGGACCTTTGGAGTGAGGTAGGTCCTCCTGAGGACCTTTGGAGTGAGGGACGGTCTCCTGAGGACCTTTGGAGTGAGGTAGGTCCTCCTGAGGACCTTTGGAGTGAGGGACGGTCTCCTGAGGACCTTTGGAGTGAGGGACGGTCTCCTGAGGACCTTTGGAGTGAGGGACGGTCTCCTGAGGACCTTTGGAGTGAGGTAGGTCCTCCTGAGGACCTTTGGAGTGAGGGACGGTCTCCTGAGGACCTTTGGAGTGAGGGACGGTCTCCTGAGGACCGCTGGAGTGAGGTAGGTCCTCCTGAGGACCTTTGGAGTGAGGGACGGCCTCCTGAGGACCTTTGGAGTGAGGGACGGTCTCCTGAGGACCTTTGGAGTGAGGGACGGTCTCCTGAGGACCGCTGGAGTGAGGGACGGACGGTCTCCTGAGGAACTTCTATGACTCTGTGGTGGCGTCGGCCATCTTCTATGGTGTGGTCTGCTGGAGCAGCAGCATCACTGCAGCAGAGAGGAAGAGACTGGACAAGGTGGTGAGGAAAGCCGGCTCTGTCCTGGGCTGCAGTCTCCATCCTGTGGAGGTGGTGGGGGAGAGGAGGATGGTGGCTAACTGTCCTCCATCATGGACAATGTCTCCCAACCCCTTCATGAGACTGTCAGAGCCCTGGACATCCATCAGTGACCGGCTTCGTCACCCACGATGAGAGGCATCACAGGTCCTTCCTCCCCGCTGCCATCAGACTGTATAACCCGGCCTGATCACAGTAGTTAACGGACAATAACTTGTGCAATAACATAAGATGTGCAATAATCATATGTGCAATATCTGCCAGTCTACCTCTACACACTCTACCTGCTTTTTTTTGCACTGTTTCTTTTCTTTCAATCTACTGTATATACTGCTCATATTTCTGTAATTATACATATTTTATATATATTTTTTATTTTTTACTTTTTAGTCTCTTTTTACCCCTCCCCTGCATGTGTGTGCTAAGTGTACTTGCTGTCCATGTCTTTGCCGGCAAAGGTCTCTCCAAAAAGCTCTGCCATTGCAGATTTCTTTTGTGGAGGAGATGTGTCCAAGTTTGCGCCTGTTGGCTCTGCAGCTTGACCCTGCAGAAAAAAACTGTTGATTAAATAAACCTATTATTTATTTTCATGTTTCATAGATATGAAAAATGGCAATGACATTTAATAAAACTGTCAGAAAAATGTATTTAGATTTCAACTGATCATTTTTAAATAATATTATTTTTCTTTACCTCATCACAGTCATCAGTACCCAGACTGCTCACAATCTCAGCGGTGAGGTGACTGTATGTCCTCTGGCGTAGGGCCGGGTCCGTGTGAGACAGGAACTTGAAGCTCGGGTCCAGGGCAGTAGATCTGTGAAGGAGTAGGGGGTGAAGTGTATCTGGGCATCAGGTCCACTCTTGTCTCTTGCAGTCTGGACATCTCGAGTGATGGTCCTGTCTTACACATTATGAGCCATGGATTGTAGAATCCTTGTTTTCAGCAGCAGGATCAGTACTCTTCAGAGATGTAACACTTTTGAGGGGTGTAAGCAGTACTGGAGTTGAGGGGGGATGAGGGGGGATGAGGGGGGACGGCATCCCCCCCTGAAATAAAAACGGTCCAAATCATCCCCCCCTGAAATAAAAACAGTCCAAATCATCCCCCCTGCAAAACTGTCATCCCTCCTTTCCATCCCTTATGTCATTTCATCAATGAATGTGGTTTTACTGCTATTTCAACATTTAGAGTCATCACCAGAAAAATCAGAATCAGAAAAATAACTTATTTGACAATTTTTACCTGTTGCAAGTAAATTTTCACTTGAAATAAGTAGAAAAATCTGCCAGTGGAACAAGATTTATCTTCTTATTACAAGCAAAAAAATCTTGTTCCACTGGCAGATTTTTCTACTTATTTTAAGTGAAAATCTACTTGAAACAGGTGGAAGTTGTTGTTTTTTCCAGTGATGAGTCTTGTTTTAAGTGTAATGAAATTTTTTTAATAAAATGAGACATTTCAACTAGAAATAAGACAAATATTCTTGTTAAGATTGTGAGTTTTTGCAGTGATCCATGTTACTTATCCTGTGAAGGACAGAGTCATATTGATAAGTTCAGAAAAGTGTTTTTTATTGTTGTGTTTTGATGTATTTGATGTAAGCCCAGTGGATATTTAAAGCTTACAGAAGGCTGCATTTAACTGCTGCTATGTCATTCCTGCAGTATTTCTGCAGGTGTTTTGGTCACTGCTATTATTTGTAATATATTATATTATTTGTAATCAGCACAAATTATCTGTCAATATGATAAAATCCACCATCCCCCCTGATTTATTTTTTACAACTGGAGTACTGGGTGCAAGCACCTGGAGGAACCTCCTCTGCCACTCTCACATCATCATCAGATAGGGCAGGGCTAGGGAACACTGGTCTAGAGGGTTTTAGATGTATCCCTGTTTCTTTACACCCTGCTACCCTGTTAAGGACTGTGTCACTAACAGACTTGTGCAGACCTGAATGAGAAACTGATGACGATCATTAATTAGAATCAGGTGTGTTGATGCCTTCCGGCATTTAAAAGAATAGCGGAGGAACAAAGGAGTGTTTGTATCTGTTAGTCTATGCCAGGTGTCGGCAACCCGCGGCTCCAGAGCCGCATGCGGCTCTTTAGCGCCGCTCTAGTGGCTCCCTGGAGCTTTTTCCAAAATGTTACCCTTTTTTTTTTCCTTTTTTTCTTCTTTTTCTTCTTTTTTCCTTTTTTTCTTCTTTTTCGTTTTTCTCTTTTTTTTCTTAATTTTTTTCTTCTTTTTTCTCTTTTTTTCCTTTTTCTCTTTTTTCTTTTTTCTTCCTTTTTCCTTTCCTTTTTAATATCAACATTTCGACTTTTTTCTCGAAATTTTGACTTTTTTCTCGACATTTCGACTTTTTTCTCAACTTTTTTCTCGAGATTGTACTTCAACATTAATCTCGACATTTCGACTTTTTTCTCGAAATTTCGACTTTTTTCTCAACATTTGGACTTTTTTCTTGATATTTCGCCTTTTGCCATTTGCCTTTATTCTAAGGCTTATACATACAAGACTTTTCATTTTTTGTGGTTCCAGACATATTTGTTTTTTGTGTTTTTGGTCCAATATGGCTCTTTCAACATTTTGGGTTGCCGACCCCTGGTCTATGCAAAAGGGAGTCTAAGCAGTAACTGATGGTAGAAACTGAAACTGTTTATTAAGGGATGTGAGAATCAGACAACATGGAGTTCTTGATCAGCTGTTTGTTATAAAGTTCTTGTAAAGTTTGTTGAGCCGACACAATGATGTTACTGCTTAGACTGACAACCTTATTGAGCAAGTTTCTGTCTTTGACTTTCAAAGATTGAAACCAACAAATGAAAGAAAAAGTGATAACAGATTCGATTAAAGACCGATAAAACATAGTCATCAGGGAAGAATCCACCTGGAATTTAGAGAGTTTTCGATGACAAAAAAAGCGCTGCGGCTTTTCTTATATATTGAGTCTGAATTTTTTCCAAATAACAGTTTGTTGTCAATAATAGTGCCTAAATATTTATAGGACTCAACAATTTCAACTTCTTCACCCTCAATTCAATTCAATTCAATTTTATTTATATAGCGTCTAATACAACAGATGTTATCTCTAGACGCTTTCCAGAGACCCAGAACATGAACATGAACATAAACATAAACCCCCGAGCAATTATTATATAAACAATGGCAGGTAAAAACTCCCCTAGTGGGAGAAAAACCTTAATCCAAACAGTGGCAAAAAAAACTCCCCTTTAGGAGGAAGAAACCTGGACCAGGACCTGGATCATAAGGGGGGACTCTCCTGCCGAAGGCCAGACTGGGGGGTCAGGAACGTCAGCAGCACACAGCAGGCAGGTGGAAGCAGCAACGGGATGACCAGGGGTGGGGGGTGCAGGCAGGCGGAAGCAGCAACAGCAGACATCCACATAGGCAGGTGGAAGCAGCAACGGGATGACCGGAGATGGGGGGGAGGGCCGGAAACACAGGCCAGAACGCAGCTCCCGAGGCTCCGGCCTGCAAACATACACAAAAGAGAAAAAAGGGGGGCCGGCACAAGAAACTACAGGAACGATGGACAAAAATGATAGCTATGAGATATTTATAATAAATAAAAATGGTAATGGAGAAGAGAGGAAGGGAAGAGGAGAGGAGAAGAAGGGTGAGAGGCACCGCCCAGCAGATCATGTCGGTGCCCCCCTGCAGCATAAGCCTATAGCAGCATATCTACCGCGAAGCTATATTTGAGACTAACTATTATAGTTTTGTTCTATAGCTGCAACTATGACTACTGACTCTAACACACTAGAGTTTACACTAACTAGAGATTTACCAACACCAGCTAGAGATTTACTAAACACTAACTATAGGCTTTACTAAACAGAAAGGTACCCTCAATCACTTTACTAACAGGAGAGGGCTGCACGCGTCTGAAATCCATACACATATCCTTTGTCTTTAAGATATTCAAAGATAAAAAAGATTCCTCACACCATTTTAAAAAGTATTCAAACACAGGACCATGTGAAGTCTCAGTACTTTTCAGCAGGCTCACTAAAACAGTGTCATCTGCAAACTTCAGTATATGACAGTTTTCAAAAGTGCTACAGCAGTCATTTGTATACAGTATGTACAACACAGGGGAAAGACGAGGAGAAAGGATTTTTCTCCTAGCACTTGTCGAACAGTGCAGAGTATACAGCTCCAACATGTCATTAGCAGAGTCCCATTGTCGGGACATCATGAATGAGGCAGCTTCAGCATTTCTTGCTTTGTCTTAAGCACATGAGCCGCTGTTGTTTTTCGGTGGAAGTAGGAAACCCCCTTCCTGATCCAGAGATTCCCTTCTGTGATGCCAAAGTCATTACATGTGCAAAGCACCGCATCTGTGGGGCCAGTCCTGCCTCATTCACTGCATTTATATGATTTTTGGCATTATCAGTTGTGAGTGGGATAACAGTACTGGGCCTCTTTATCTTCCGTTCCTCCACTGCTTGTGTCAGTACCTGTGCAAGATGAGTGCCTGTGTGACTCTCGTAGAGAGGGCGTGTTGCAGCACTGAACTTATTATCTCCCAGTCTGCAGTGATGAAGTGAGCAGTTATCATCACACAGCTCCCCGTTCCCCTGGACGTCCACCTATCTGTCATGAGTGCAACAGAGGATGCTGCTCGGGAGAGTTCAGCCACAACGTTTTTCTTCTGCTGTTCATAAAGATCTGGCACAATCTTTTCGACGACTTCACACTACATTACCCACAATGCAAGGCACACACTAGCATAGCAATGGGCACCATCCCCATGGCAACGGTGGTCCGAGCCCGGTGCATCTTTACATGACTAGCGAAGAGAGAGACGTTGCGGACGCAACGTCTCTCTCTCTCTCTCTCTCTCTCTCTCTCTCGTTATCTGCAGGAATTTTACACATTGTCTGTAACATTTCTGTGCAAATTATGTCCACCTGCGCTGAGAAAACAAGTCCGAGCGTCTGCCTCGTCAACTTCACATTTGAAACGTTAGTGGAGTTAAAGCATCCGTCCAGTGGGAGAAAATATCTTTTTAATGTTCATGACCTAATTTTTATGAGACTTAAGATGACAAAAGTCTCATTAAAAACCTCTTTTTTAAAAAAATATTTTTATTAGGGGGTAAAGCACAGTAGAACAGGAATTAAAAAAAAGATATACAGTCTACCTCCTAGGATGTTTTTTTTTTTATTTAAGAATTAAAAACCTCTTTAATGATAACATGCACTATTGATTTAATCTTTTATTATTATCATGTCATGATACCAGGCTTCCTCAACAATGTAATAAAGTAAAGTACATGTACCATTCTCTCAATTGTGTGACACAATGTCAGGATAAGATGAAATTCTGTAATTTATTGTTAAAAATCTAGTCACAGATCAAATCCATCTCCTGAGTGATGAGCTCATGGTTCTTAACTCACCTCCAGGTGAGAGGCTGCATCTAAAATACATAATATTCTCTATCTGATATGATTACAGATCACATCATATTTTTCTTCTTCCTTGCTACTTTGTAAGGAATATTGATCATTTTACCATTGAAAAAGGACAAATGAAAGAAAAAATGTTTATATTAAAACAACAACCCTCTAGTCATAAGTAGAGAACCTACTCTACGTGTGCCCCGTAAGACATTTTTGAGCAACATTAGCAGCAATAATAGTAAAAAGTGGAGGCTTGTTTCTCTGCTTTTAGTGCATACACATTTAAAATTATTAGCATAATAACTAGAGCACGTGACACTTTTCTAAGCAAAAGAAAGGAAGAAAAAAACCAGACAGACTGAGAGCTGTCAGTCAAGGGTAGAACTAACTATTATCATGAGTCGTGAGTCAAACTTAATATTTGGTATACTCATGAATCTTTTATACATACAGAAAAGCTGGTTAGCCTCTGCGCAGCTCAGAGGCTTTAATTCGAGGTGGAGTTATACAGTAGCTTTGTGTAAACTAAAATAAGATTTCCCTGGCAATATAATCCCTTTATCTTGTGCAAATAACTTTGTTTAGCTAATTAGGAGCAAGTTGTGTAGACATGCAATTCAAAATG
The DNA here is from genome assembly GCF_033807715.1 of Cololabis saira. Lineage (NCBI taxonomy): Eukaryota > Metazoa > Chordata > Actinopteri > Beloniformes > Belonidae > Cololabis > Cololabis saira. The sequence goes on from NC_084598.1 coordinate 3,845,697, forward strand.
CTCCGGCTCCACTGCGCAAGTAGTTTTTTCTTTTTTTTTGGTCATTGCTCACATATTTTAAAAAAACAACTAACTCTTAGAGCATTGTTACTGTATAGTGTAGTGTTTAGCTAGATCAGGCGTCGGCAACCCAAAATGTTGAAAGAGCCATATTGGACCAAAAACACAAAAAACAAATACCGTATTTTCGCGACCATAAGGCGCACATATTTTTTTTTTTTTTTTTTTTTAAATGTCCCGGGCGCCTTTTGAAACGGTGCGCCGTGTCTATTACCTGAATTACGGTAATGTCAGGCCGGCCACCATGAGAACGGTAAAAAGAGAAGGGGGCGGGTGAAGCCCCCGTGAGTTGCGACGTGAATGAGACTCCACTGAGCTGTTTAATGCGAAACAGATGATGAAAACTTTTAAGGATTTGCTTGATGTGTAAAGTGAAATAAAATACAATCAAACTAAGTTTTGCTCCGCTCTATTTAAATAAGCACACTTGTTCTGCAGCGCGTGTGTTTTGCATGTCGGAACCGAGGAAGCACCTGCCGTGGGGTTGCGGGCTCCGATCGCCGCATCCCCGCTGCAGATCCGGCTGAAATGCCGGTGCTCTTTCCCCGGGAGCCCCTACTAAAAGTCCATGTGGGCTCCTCCGGTCCCGGCCGGTCGGAACCGGTGACTTTCCCCGGTTAAAGCCGCGGTGATGGGCGCTGCTGCAGCCCGACTTCCTGGTTCCCAAAGCGGTCCGATCGACCTGGTTCCTGGCCGCTTTACGAGCAGAGATTTCTGGGGTCTGTCTTAGGTTGGATCAGCTTCACCCTCCAAAATTTGCAGCCAAATCTGTCGGTTACAAACCCGGTACCGGATCCCGACATGCGCGGGTGTGTGTTCGCGGCGCGACACACACACTTACTGGTTTATGTGGCGCTTGCCTGGCGCAGCTGATGGACAGAAACTGTATGGGGATTTTTAAAAGAAAAACTTTGCATAAGACGTTTCCAGCCGGAGTCATTATAAGGGCGAATGAAAAGGGGGGGCTGGATGAAGGGATGATGATGATCAAGAAGCTGAGACAGGTCTGGAAATTCGGACTGGCGCAGCTGAATTAGCGGTGTCGGATACAACCCGGTACCGGCTCCCCGACAGCGCGTGTGTGTGAGCGGGTCCAGCGCGAGGGTCCCGGGACGCGGGACCAGTGCGGGGGGCGGGGCGGACCGGGACCCGGGACCCGGTCCAGCGCGGGGGAGCAGACGGGGAGCGGACCCGGTCCAGCGCGAGGGAGCAGACGGGGAGCGGGACCCGGGACCGCCGCGGTCGGGATCCGCAGCACAACGCGGTATGAAAAGTTTATTTAATCTTGTGCTGGCCTGCCACGCTGATGGACAGAAACTGCCGCCGATGGTGATTTTTAAAAGAAAAGCGATCCCTAAAGAGACTTTTCCAGCCAGAGTGAAATGAAAAGGGCTGGATGGATGAGGAGATGATCAGTGGCTGAGACAGGTTTATGTGCAGCAACCCGGTGGTTTTTTAAAATTCTTTAATGCAGAAACAGAATATGAACCTTTGAAGGGTTTGATTGATGTGAAAAGTGAAATAAAATATCAAACTAAGTTTTGCTTCCGCTGTATTTTTAGCGCGTGTGTGTTTTGCAGCGCGTGTGTGTGCAGCTCCGTCTCCGTAGACGGCGCCTTTCGGGTCGGTGCGCCGTATGTGTGTTTTAAAACCAAAAATGACACACAAAACTGAGGGTGCGCCTTTCCACACAGTGCGCCATATGGTCGCGAAAATACGGTATGTCTGGAGCCGCAAAAAATGAAAAGTCTTGTATCAGCCTTAGAATGAAGACAATGCTGCATGTTTCTATATTAGTTAGAACTGGGTAATGTCTTTCCACATGACTCTTTTTGTTACACAAATCTATGGAAGATTATTAGGGCCAGGCAGGAGAAAAATAAAAATAATATTTTAGAGGAAGATTTTTTTTTCATTAGGCTATGCTCTTCGAGAAAAAAGTCAAAATTTTGAGAAAAAAGTCGAAATGTCGAGAATAATGTTGAAGTACAATCTCGAGAAAAAAGTCGAAATGTAAAGAAAATAGTCAAAATTTCGTGAAAAAGTCCAAATGTTGAGGAAAAAGTTGAAATGTTGAAAAATAAGTCAAAATTTCGAGAAAAAAGTCAAAATGTCGAGATTAAAAAGGAAAGGAAAAAGTCAGAAAAAAGAGAAAAAAGGAAAAAAAGAAGAAAAAAAAAAGGAAAAAAGAAAAAAAAAAGAAAAAAAGAGAAAAAAGAAAAAAAGGGAAAAAGAAGGAAAAAAGGAAAAAAGAAAAAGAAAAAAAAGTAAAAACATTTTTGAAAAAGCTCCAGGAGCCACTAGGGCGGCGCTAAAGAGCCGCATGCGGCTCTAGAGCCATGGGTTGCTGATCCCTGAGCTAGATGCTAGAAGCTAAGGTCATGGCATCACATGCCATGACATGTCACATGGCATATGCCACCTGCCCGACGGTATTCAACTACGTAAGCCGGCTAAAGGAGTCATGGAGAGTCCATGTAGCCGCAACAATCAACACCTCTCAGTCCGTTGTGGCCTCGTTGGCGCAGTAGGCAGCGCGTCAGTCTCATAATCTGAAGGTCGTGAGTTCGACCCTCACATGGGGCAAGAGTTTAGTGCTGGGCCTTCCCTCAGACCATCAACAGAGGAGTGTAGGGTATCCTGGTACTGTTGGCTAAAACAACTTGTACAGGATGATACCTCAGCTGCTTCTGGACCTCCATTTGTGTTGGAATCTTCAAATCACCTATTAGGGACGTTGGGGCTAGTTGTAATCTCCTGAATGGCTGTTTGTCCAGGCTCCATCCTCTTTTTTTATTTCACATTGACCAAAAATGGCCCCCTATAGTGTAGTGTTTAGCTATACGCTAAAAGATCTTTGAATAGTTAAAACACCTACTTTCAGTTATAGTGTGGTGTTTAGCTAGATGCTAGAAGCAGTGTTGCCAACTTAGCGACTTTGTCGCTAGATTTAGCGACTTTTCAGACCCCTATAGCAACTTTTTTTCAAAAAAGCGACTAGCGACAAATGTAGCGACTTTTTCTGGTGTTATTGGAGACTTATCTGGTGGGCAGAGCAGAGAGGAGACCCTCACCACTCCGCGTCCAGACTGCAAAAGAAATGCACTTGTGCAAAGCCGCCGCTGGCTTGCAGAGCGGGATGTAAATGTTTCTTTTTTTTTTTGGGTCACTTTGCCAGTCCCAACCCCGGATAAAGGAGGAGGGTTGGTTGTAGAGCTAGCAATTTCACCCTATAGCCTATAACAATCTTTTGATTAAATTTGCTGTTATAACATTTAACAATACAGGACAAAACTGATGTGTGTAATGTGGATCTACACAAAGCATTTAAATCATTAAATGTTGTTAATGTTGAAATTATTTTTGTACATTTGTAGTTCTAAACATATTTAGGGTGTTTTTTACTCACTTTTGTCTCTCCCACGACGTTATTTCTCTCTCCTACAGCGTCCATTACAGTTATATGCAAATTGTCAATTATGCAAATTAGGCGATGACGTCATTTAGTGACTTCTAGCGACTTTTGGGACAGCCAATAGCTACTTTCCTTACTGAGGAGTTGGCAACACTGGCTAGAAGCTCCTGGCATGGCTTCACAACCACAGGGAGTGGAAAGCAGGACACAGATTTCGCGAAACCTTCTCGGAGTTGAAGCAAAATCCATTTTCTTCACATTGACCAAAAAACGGCCCCTATAGTGTAGTGTTTAGCTAGACGCTAAAAGCTCTTGGAATAGTTAAACAACCTACTTTCAGTTATAGTGTGGTGTTTAGCTAGACGCTAAAAGATTTTGAAATAGTTAAAACCCCTACTTTCAGTTATAGTGCGGTGTTTAGCTAGATGCTAGCAGCTCCTGGCATGGCTTCACAACCACAGGGAGTGGAAAGCTGGACACGGATTTCGCTTCAACTCTGAGCAGGTTTCGCAAAATCTATTTTCTTCACATTGACCAAAAACTGCACCTACTGTACATACTTTAAAAATGTCACTGATAACCATTTTAATCACATACAATACAAACTGTTAGCTTGTAGTAAATGCACGGCAACATTAGCATTTCTACAGTGTCATGCTCATAATGATTTGGTTAATATAAATCCAAACATTAATCACTGCATACTGTCTGTATACTAAGCATAGTTGCTGAGTTTGCATTTGGTGCTGGACAAGGTTTTTTTAGTGATTACATCACAGCGCTGCATACAGTTCATGACAATGTTTAAAATAACATAGCAGCTTTAATGTCTTAAGTATATTGACAGAAACTGCTGGAATGTGACCCTGAACAAGTTTACTTTTGGTCTAATGTGAATTAATTTTATTCCCTCAGCTGCCAATTAAACAAAGAAGAAACTGGCTCAAAATAGAAATGCCGTCCAACATGGTTCCACATGCAAATTTTCATCAGTAATGTATGCTTGCAACACAATGAGGATGGTGGATGGCTGGGAATCCTTACTTATCCACAAGGATCATAGTTTTGCATCAATATCAACACTCCATGTATTTGGATGTACTTGTTTGATGCAGGCTGGGAAAAAAATGCATGTTTTGATGTCTTTAGGAACTGTTGAATTCAACTGTACTTTGTCTGTAGTACACACTGTATTATAACACAATGACAGTTACTGCTTGCTCTTTGTTGCAGAGCAAACAGTCTGAAGCAATGTCCTTATCTCTTGTGCAATGTATAGTCAGGTTCCTTAGGTAAATTTGTAGGATGAAGACGGGGATTTGTAAAACTATATATTTTTGGAAACCTTATAACCTAACGAATCAGAAAACCAATGTTGCCATTTTTTCGAGGTCGTTATAGTGGCCATCTTGGATCTTTAAAAATGGCTTCTTTCAAAAACGAATTTCTCAATATTTTGCCTCCTAGATGACCTAAAATCAAGATTGGAGTGGTTAAATCTGCATTCTGAGGCAAGGAATTGGGCAAGGAATCCAATGGAGGTGTTTTCCATTGTAAATGAGCAATCTATGGGTTGGCAATTAGCATTATTACATGATTAAAGGTTATTTTCTGGTAATCCGGATATGTATATCATCCAAACAATGGCATAATTCACAAACACTTTATCACAAATGTTAAAAGACAGGAAACAACTTGCCCATTTGAGGGTCCTTTAATCAAGCATTTAACAACAAAAGGTGGCACTCTTTTCATCGCACATCATCATGACACACTATGACATCATCAGTCACTTTGACATGAAATTCGGGGGATGTAGGACAAAGTTTGGGGTCAAACACTAAAAGCTAGCCTCCCCACCACACAAAAAACCCAAAACAACTATATATAAACTATACACACAATATCCTCTGTACATTGAATGTTCAATTATTTCTCATTCGTGATATGTCTATATTGCAGCATATTCAATGTGATCATCACTGTCACTTGCATACATGATATCACGACAGTCTTCTTCATTCTGGCAGTCAGAGCTACACTGACATAGTTCTGTGCAGGGGAGCCCCACTGAATTACAAGAACATCTGAGTGAAGAACAGTCTGCTTTACACTGACATCTGACCATTTCAATGATGGCCTTTGGTGCAGGGAGGAGCTCAGTTGTGACTGGTTTTAGCTGGCCGTCCTTGTCCTTGTGGTAGCCGTTCTGTAGTGGATCAAGGAACTCTTGCTGAGCGATGTCAGCCTGACCCCACACGCGGGCTTGGACATGGGCCCTTAGGACATGCTGCTTGAGAGCACCAAGTGTGGGTGGAAGCTTCTCACTTTCTGCCATGTGCTTGCAGAAGAGATGCCACCTCAGTTCAGGGATGTTGTCAATTTGGATCCCTTTTGGAGAGTATACAGTGCAAACAAACCTAGCTAATGTAGAATGGAGATTCTCTGTCACTTTCTTAGTCTCAGAAAGCATTTGAAGAGCCTTGATTGCATGGTCATCAGCTTTGAGGTAGATGCTAAACCAGGTAGCTTTGCCTATTCTAGAAAAGCGTCCTGTGTTGTCTGCTCCTGTAAATGTGTGAAACGCTGGCAAAGCTTTTGCTCGAGCTGCACCAAGAGCATTCCATATTGGCTTCACTTCCAAAATCCCAGATGCCATGGAAACACAAGTATTTTCCAGCAAGATTTCATAATTTGCAACAACCAACACAAGTACATCTGTGTCCGGGGAGAAGAACATGAGCTGTGCACTGGAGTGGTTTCGACGTGAAGCCAGAACTGCATGGTGGATTAACAAGGTGTCTGCTTCTTCGTGGTTGTTGTCTTCAAAATTCAATCCACTGTTGCTCTCAGTGTGAGCTGCAGCAGAAGCGATGACAAGCTTGGGGGACTCTTGGCTGTATTCAATCGTCTTTGACGCTAGGTACTCTGTCAGATCCGCTTTTGATTGGTCATGTGAAAGTAAGCGGCTCATCGGAATGCTCTTAATGTTTGTGTCGTCCCTGATTTGATATTGAATTGGGTCCTTTCCTTTTCGTCTTTTCTCTCTTGTGAGGTGCTTCAAAGAATCAGCCTTGTATGTATCAAAAACCAGAATCACCTCATCGTAATCTCTGGTTAGGGACATCAGTCTACTGTAGAACCATACACTTAAATCTTTTACTGTGACTACTGTTGGTGGCTTCTTTGTCAGCTTTTGGACAACCACCATGCCATCCACAAGAGCAATTTTACGACTAGGACTGGATCCCAAAGTTTCAGTGGTCATTGAGGCTTCACCTGCAGCTTGTAGTTGATCCAGGTATGTTGTTACTTCCTCTGCCAGTTTCTCACCTCCTGTGTCTGTTTGGTCCTGTTCTGCTGTGTGTTCATCTATTCATCAGAATTCAAATATATTGGACAAATAATATTAAGAAATCATTTTACAGCTTCTGATAAAAATAATTAACATTGCAGTTGACACAATGCATTTGCTAACTAGCATTAAGCTATATCAACATTACACTGATGAAGCAACATACCTGCATGGATCAGAGACACAGCCTGGTTCACTGTGGGCCTATTTATTTCCCTGCTCAGTGCACAGCTACTCCCTAAAGAATTCAAATATATTGGACAAATAATATCAAGAAATCATTTTACAGCTTCTGACAAAAATAATTAACATTGCAGTTGACACAACACATTTGCTAACAAGCATTAACCTTAGCCATGCTGTGTAGGCCTAACATCAACATTACACTGATAACATGATAAAGCAACATACCTGGATTCATCCGAGATGTTTTGGCACCATCCGTTTTTTCACCGCCAGAGATGTAGATTAAGCCAGTGAAATTGTTTTTGAAGGTGACATATTAAGTGAACAGAGAATATACACCTATATAGGGATATTTTTATTTTATTGGGAATATATGGACCATCCTACAAAATACCATAGAAATCTCTGCATGTCTCAGTCAAACCAGCTACATTTGGACCAATAATAACGCCATTTGATCATGTAAAACAATGTAAGATATGATTAAAATGCAAAATACCCACCCATATGTCTCATTTACAATGTGATCAGCTCAATTGGATTCCTTGCCCCAAAAATATAATATTTAACCATTGCAATCTTGATTTTAGGCCATCTAGGAGGCAAGATATTGAGAAATTCATTTTTGAAAGAAGCCATTTTTAAAGATCCAAGATGGCCGCTATAACTACCTCGAAAAAAATGGCAACATTGGTTTTCTGATTCGTTAGGTTATAAGGTTTCCAAAAATGTATAGTTTTACAAATCCCCGTCTTCATCCTACAAACCCATGTATCTGAACATAGTGAACCGGACTAGTAGGATAAGAACAGAAACCAGCTGAAGCCAGCGCAGATCTGACAAAGCCCCGCTCCTGGTGTTGAGTGGAGGTGACTGATGCGTTAAAAACAGGGAGGAGGAGGTCAGGGTGTCATGTTTGACACTGCCCCCTCCAAAGACCCTAATGGCGCTTTTCCACTAGTACCTACTCAGCCCGACTCGCCTCGGTACGGCTCGTCCCGGCTCCTGGTCGGCGCTGATGAGAAATCAGCTGGAGCCGTGAGCGGCTGAGAGTAAAACAGAGTTCCTGGTGGATCTGGTCGTTCCTTATCACCCGTCTACATCCCTTTTTAATTCTCTCCTCAGCCACCAGGTTTATGAACATCTGACCCTCAGAGTTGGATCACCAAACACATGTTTGAGCTGTATAATAAAATCGCCGCGAGTCGCCTCGCGCTGACTCCCGCTTCCTGATTCAAACGTCTGACGCCCCCCGACCAATCAGTGGCGTGGAGGGTGATGACGTCAGGAATAGTCCCGGCTCAGCCCAGTTAGAACCTCGCCAGAATGGTTACAGAAAAAGTATCTACTCGGCTCGGCTCGGCCCGCCTAGGGACCGTAGTGGAAAAGAGCAAGACGGGGGCGTGGCGGGTAGAAGCGAGCTGAGTAGATACTAGTGGAAAAGGGCATTAGTGTCCTTGTTAAGTTTATATCTGTTGAGTGTAAGGTGTCTAAGATGAAATTAAAACTGAGGAGCAGGCAGTCCGGGGGCATGTAAGGCCCCGGACCCCCAACCCCTCAGACCTGTGTGTGCGTGAGTCATGTAGGGGAGCAGGAGGAGGAGAGGAGCACCAAGTCAGCCTCCTCACCCACGGGCCCCCGCCGCACCCCCAGGGGCGGAGCCCCCAGGTGGAGCGGGAGATGGTACAATACCGTATTTTCCACATTATAAGGCGCACCTAAAAGCCTTTAATTTTCTCAAAAACCAGCAGTGCGCCTTATAATGCAGTGCGTCTTATATGTGATCATTACGGTAATTTCTGTTACTGTACTCAGGGGGATTGTGGGTAATGTAGTTGGTGTCGCCGAAGTAACGGCGCTAAAAACGTCAGGAATCGTCACAGACGTTCAAGACAGTAGCAACGCTGACTCGCATGATGGCAACTTTGACGAGACGGAGCAAAGCTGGTTTTTATTTTGTTAATAAAGTTTGACGTTTTTACGGTACTTTTCTTCTTGTTTTTTTTTGCATTTGCTGTAGGATTTTGTAATTTCCTGTAGCGCAGCTCCATCAGGTAGATACGTAACTCAACCCCAGCCACTATAGTACGGTATCTTACCATAGATTTAGTGCGCCTTATAATGCGCTGCGCCTTATAGTGCGGAAAATACAGTAGTCTTCCATTAACACCCACAACAAAGAACATAGAACCCCCCCACCCCCGGTTTCCTGGCTGCCTCCTCCCCTGGTCCTGCAGGCTCCGCCCGGGGCTTCCCTCTGTCTCCTGCTGGGAGGGGGCGGGGCTTCCCTCTGTGTCCTGCTGGGAGGGGGCGGGGCTTCCCTCTGTGTCCTGCTGGGAGGGGGCGGGGCTTCCCTCTGTGTCCTGCTGGGAGGGGGCGGGGCTTCCCTCTGTCTCCTGCTGGGAGGGGGCGGGGCTTCCCTCTGTCTCCTGCTGGGAGGGGGCGGGGCTTCCCTCTGTCTCCTGCTGGGAGGGGGCGGGGCTTCCCTCTGTTACCTGCTGGGAGGGGGCGGGGCTTCATTCTGTTACCTGCTGGGAGGGGGCGGGGCTTCCCTCTGTCTCCTGCTGGGAGGGGGCGGGGCTTCCCTCTGTCTCCTGCTGGGAGGGGCGGGGCTTCCCTCTGTTACCTGCTGGGAGGGGGCGGGGCTTCATTCTGTTACCTGCTGGGAGGGGGCGGGGCTTCCCTCTGTCTCCTGCTGGGAGGGGGCGGGGCTTCCCTCTGTCTCCTGCTGGGAGGGGCGGGGCTTCCCTCTGTTACCTGCTGGGAGGGGGCGGGGCTTCATTCTGTTACCTGCTGGGAGGGGGCGGGGCTTCCCTCTGTCTCCTGCTGGGAGGGGGCGGGGCTTCCCTGTCTCCTGCTGGGAGGGGGCGGGGCTTCCCTCTGTCTCCTGCTGGGAGGGGGCGGGGCTTCCCTCTGTCTCCTGCTGGGAGGGGGCGGGGCTTCCCTCTGTCACCTGCTGGGAGGGGGCGGGGCTTCCCTCTGTCTCCTGCTGGGAGGGGCGGGGCTTCCCTCTGTCTCCTGCAGGGAGGGGGCGGGGCTTCCCTCTGTCTCCTGCAGGGAGGGGGCGGGGCTTCCCTCTGTCCCTGCTGGGAGGGGGCGGGGTTTGCTGGCGGGGGTTCCCCCCCCCCCCCTCTTCTGGTCCTCCGTGGGGCTGCTGGTGGCCCGGGTTCGAGGTTCTGCCCTCCCTCCTCCACTATAGTTGCAGTTCAGGTAAAACCTTGTTTTCACTTTGCACACACACAGTTACACAGACACACACACCTGCTCACTCACCTACACACTCACCCC